>NW_012118099.1:1105726-1233664 GCF_000951035.1 Colobus angolensis palliatus
GATGGGCTTCCCTTTGTGGGTAACCCGACCTTTCTCTCTGGCTGCCCTTAACATTATTTCCTTCATTTCAACTTTGGTGAATCTGACAATTATGTGTCTTGGAGTTGCTCTTCTCGAGGAGTATCTTTGTGGCATTCTTTGCATTTCCTGAATTTGAACGTTGGCCTGCCTTACTAGGTTGGGGACGTTCTCCTGGATGATGTCCTGAAGAGTGTTTTCCAACTTGGTTCTATTTTCCCTGTCACTTTCAGGCACAACAATCAGACGTAGATTTGGTCTTTTCACATAATCCCATATTTGTCGGAGGCTTTGTTCATTTCTTTTTCCTTTTTTTCTCTCGTCTTCTCTTCTCACTTCATTTCATTCATTTGATCTTCAATCATTGATACTCTTTCTTCCAGTTCATCGAGTCAGTCACTGAAGCTTGTGCATTTGTCATGTATTTCTTGTGTCATGGTTTTTATCTCTGTCAGTTCGTTTATGGCCTTCTCTGCATTGCTTATTCTAGTTATCCATTCTTCCCTTCTTTTTTCAAGATTTTTAGTTTCTTTGTGCTGGGTACGTAGTTCCTCCTTTAGCTCTGAGAAGTTTGATGGACTGAAGCCTTCTTCTCTCAACTCGTCAAAGTCATTCTCTGTCCAGCTTTGATCCGTTGCTCGCAATGAGCTGCATTCCTTTGGAGGGGGAGATGCGCTCTGATTTTTTGAATTGTTTGAATTTCCAGCTTTTCTGCCCTGCTTTTTCCCCATCTTTGTGGTTTTATCTGCCTTTGATCTTTGATGCTGGTGACATACTGATGGGGTATTGATGTGCGTGTCCTTTCTGTTTGTTAGTTTTCCATCTAACAGTCAGGACCCTCAGCTGTAGCTCTGTTGGAGACTGCTTGAGATCCACTCCAGACCCTATTTGCCTGGGTATCAGCAGTGGAGGTTGCAGAAGATACAATATTTCTGTACAGCGAGTGCTGCTATCTGATTCTTGCTCTGGAAGCTTCGTCTCAGGGGTTTACCCTGCCATGTGAGATGTGAGGTGTGAGGTGTCGGTCTGCACCTAGTATGGGATGTCCCCCAGTTAGCCTACGTGGGGGTCAGGGACCCACTTGAGCAGGCAGACTGTCGGTTCTCAGATCTCAGCCTCCCTGTTGGGAGATCCACTGCTCTCTTCAAAGCTGTCAGACCGGGTCATTAACATCTGCAGAGGTTTCTGCTGCTTTTTTTTTTTTTTCTATGCCCTGTCCCCAGAGGTGGAGTCAACAGAGACAGGCAGGCCTCCTTGAGCTGAGGTGGGCTCCACTCAGTTCAAGCTTCCCAGAAACTTTGTTTACCTACTTAAGTCTCAGCAATGGCAGGTGCCCCTCCCCCAGTCTCGCTGCTGCCTTGCAGTTAGATCTCAGACTGCTGTGCTAGCAATGAGGGAGGCTCCGTGGGCGTGGGACCCTCCCGGCCAGATGTGGGATATAATCTCCTGGTGTGCCGTTTGGTAAGACCCTTGGTAAAGCGCAATATTAGGGTGAGAGTTACTGGATTTTCCAGGTGTTGTGTGTCTCAGTTTCTAAAGGGATTCCCTTCCCCCTTGCGCTTCCCAGGTGAGGCGATGCCTCACCCTGCTTCACCTCTGGCTGGTTGGGCTGCACCAGCTGACCAACACCGATTGTCTGGCACTCCCCAGTAAGATGAACCCAGTACCTCAGTTGAAAATGCAGAAATCACCCGTCTTCTGTGTCGCTCTTGCTGGGAGCTGGAGGCTGGAGCTGTTCCTATTCGGCCATCTTGCTCGCACCCCTCTATAGACATTGATTTCTTTACCTAAAAATGTTTCATTAGACAATGGTTGCTCTTGTTCTCCAAAGCCTCCCCTGCCTACCTTTGCATTCTCACTTAGTCATTTTCCTCTGGACCTTTGACACTCTCCTTGCTGGACTCCCTACCTCCTCTCTTTAACCTCACTGCACTGTACCATTAGATCAAACCTTCCATGATCCCACATTACCCACAGAAAAAAGTTCCTGGCACCTCTACCTGACCATCATAAAACCCTGCTTCTTTCCTGCTGCTTCATTCTACAATCATTAATTTCTGTGGTTTCTTTACTGTACCCAAACATTCTGGGCACATCCCTGTATCCTAGATTTTTAAAGTGCTTTTCTACCTGCAATGCTCTCCTCCCTCCTTTCATTAATGATCTTTAGATTTAAGTTCCAGTTTGGATACCCCTCTCTATAAGACATTTTTAGACCATCCTGACTGGTGAGAATTTCTTCTTCTTCTAAATACCTACAGTGGTTATTGATGTTTTCTCTCGTTTTGTTTTTATAGACCACAATTTATGCTTCTTTTATATTCTTTCTCTAATCTAGGTACAATATAGATGCTAAATAAATGAATAAGTGAATGAAAAAAGTAACTGTTATCTACATTTGTCTCTGGAGGTGATATCTTATCCTGGTCCTTTTATTTTTTCCTAAAAGGACACAGAGCAGTGAAACTGTAGGGATTAGAAAAATCAGCAAAGGGTCATCAGATTGCCCTAACTATGAATGGCAGTCTTGGTCTCCATGAGACAAAATTCTAGCCTCTCCCTGACCTTATTCCTTCTCCCAGGGTGTCTTGTACTGTGTCAGAAACCTTAGTAACACTGATAATTTTGTTTCTCAGCTTGTCTCTCAGGTCTCCTCTCTGGCCCAGGGTGTAGGGTAAGCTGGAGTATGTTGGAGGCAGAGCTTTTCTACCTCTTAGGGATGGATCTACTACCTACGTCCTCTGAGGAAGTGTATAAGATTAGAGAAGATTGAAAAACTGACCCTAGTGGAGCCAGGATCAGGTCATAGAGGTTAGCACAAGAATTAAATATAAGCTCAGATATTGGTGTGAGAGGAGTAATGTTAGGGTAGGTGTGCTTTGGACATTACTTGAAGGGGAAATTATGAGACCCAGAGGTTACTAGCTGTTTCTTCATTTCCTTTTAGCACTGAGAGATGGATGATTCCTTTGTAGGTATTTTGCCTACCAACTGAGTACTGGTCAGTATGGGTGTGGTGGGGCAGAGTAAATAACCAGGATATTTTTCTAGGTAGAGGAGGAGTAACAAAGAGAATAGAACATGTAGCTAATAACTTAAGCATTTCTGTTTAAAAATGAACTCTATTTAAAATAAGGGCATGCATACACATCACTAATGACCCATGAGTATATTAGGAAGATCCAATTTAGTGCTTATAGGCCCAAGTTGGTAATGTCTTTCTTTATTTGAACATTAATTTGCTTTAAATGCTGAACTAAATGTGGAATTTCTTTATTAAGTGTTTATTAAACATACACTTTGTGTTTAACATTGATAATACAAAGAACTATTCTTGTATTCATATTTCTGTAAATTATATTTTAATCTTTCTTAATGTAGATTCAAAAGGTAATTGGGTAAATATGGATTTTAGATCTGCTGCTTTAAAACTGATAGGCATATGAGGGTAAGGTAAGTCCACTAAATGAGAATGCAGTCTCTAAGTCAATATTTTGGGCCTGAGGACCTGGAATAAGGGGCAAATTTGTAAAAAGAAAAGGAAGCATTTTGAGAGACTGTATCAGACAGCAAGGAAAGGGTAGGAATGTATCCACCAACCAGAAGATGCAACTTGCCGAGAAAGGATCAAAAAGCAGGAGAGAATTAGTGGATTTTCAGGAAATGGTCAGTGCAAACAGGAAAGGTCTGGGGTCTGCATCTTGACAGATGAGCTGGGCAGAATGTGAGCACAAGTAGCAGATGAAATTTTAAGGAGAATGAGGGAGAGAGAGAGAGAGAAGTAGCATTTGGTTTGTGCCTGACTGAAGTCAAACTGTGGACTGTGTCAAACAATGTCACTATGTATTTATAACTAGCCCACCTATGCTATCACATAAACAGCATATTTGTATTTATTTAAATCTTTATTATATTTTATTTCTTTTTTCCATTAGAAATAGGATTAGTCCTCTAAATGGCCTGATCATGGATGTGCTGCAAAGGCACTCAGAGGGATGGAGATCAGAGGACATGAAGGGAAAGAGAGACCATACATACAGAGGACTGTAAAAAGCACATGAGCAGCTTAAAGGATCATATAAAATGTATATCCATACAGCTATCTCCTGGGTCAAGAAATCAAATCCAGCCAGCACCTAGAAGTTCCCTCTATGCCTTCTTCAACTCCAGCACTTTCCTTCAGGAAGATATCTTAGATCAGGGTTCCCCAGCCCTCAGGCTGTGGATGGGTACCTGTCCATGGCATGTTAGGAACTGGGCTGCACAGCAGGAGGTGAGCTGTGGGCAAGTGAGCATTACAGCCTGAGCTCTGCTTCCTGTCAGATCAGCAGCAGCATTAGATGTTCATAGGAGCACAAACCCTATTGTGAAGTGTGCATGTGGGGGAAATCTAGATTGAGTGCTACTTATGAAAACTTAATGCCTGATGATCTGAGGTGGAACAGTTTCATCCTGAAACCATCACCTGACTCCGCTGGTCCATGGAAACATTGTCTTCCATGAAACCAGTTCCTGGTGCTGAAAAGGTTAGGGACTGTTGTCTTAGATTACTGTAAAAATGTTATAATTTTGCATTTTACACTTAAGCTTTTAATTAATCCTGAACAAAATTTACTTTTTGTTCATTCATTTGGCATCTATATTGTGCCTAGATTTGCAGTACAACCCATTAAAAAAAGATTGAATTCTTTTTTCTTATTTGCACACTCAGTTGTCTTAGTACCATTTTTTCATTTATTAAAAAGTGTATGCCACTGCTCTGCATAAATCAAATGTTCATTTGTGTATATATCTGTCTCTAGACCCTGAATTTATTCAACCTTATGTAAGGAAACACTTTAAAAGTTTGTGAATTTAAGCCTCTAATTATTGTAGCTTTACTTTCTTGAGCATTAACTCTGAGGCCTTTCCTATGTTTAACAATCACAGGTGGACAATTTTCATTTAGTCCTCACAAGAACCCTGCATGAGTGTTCCTATTATTTTCCCCATCTCACAGGTGGTTCAGAGATTAAATAACTTGCCCATGATCACCTAACTCGTTAGTGATAGTCAAGATTCCAAAGTCTGTCCTCCTGTGCTCAGTCTGAAAGCCAGACACTAATGGCTAGCAATTCTGTTTCTGACCATTTTGGTTACAAGCTTTTAGACAAATCATCCTGGACCATTGCACCATTCTAAATATGTGACTTGCTCGCTGTGTCTATATATGTCTATGAAGACGTGTCTGCCGATTGGATTTTAATTCTTTGTCTCTTTAAAGAATCAAATATCAGTCAGCTGCCAAGCAGCCACGTCCCAGGCTCTCAGCCATGTGCTCTTGCCAAGGGTTCTTGGCTGGGTCTGGGGTTTTCCCAAAAGAGTTTGATACTTGATACTTACTCTTCAGCCTAATTTTCAACCTGTGATGCCTTCCTGAACCCACACAGGTAGTTGATTGTGCAGCTTTTTCTTTGTGTGCAAATAATATTCCGTCACCAGCTCAGATTTACTCTTCTCAAGGGTGTCAGTGAGAGACAGCAGCCTGTCGAAATGGGAGGGCTGACTGGAGGATTAGAAATGGATCCTTGGATTGACATGCACTGCTTGGATTGCCAAGCAAGGCTGCATTTTCAAATGGAGTAATTATGTAAGGTCTGTTTCAGCGCTAAAATCTGGTTTATAAAAAAGGAATAGGTTAGGGGCAATGCCATTCACACTGAATTCACCAAATCCTTGATTATGAAACATTTTCAGAATGTTGGAAATCATTTCTGGGTAACCCCACTTACACAATAGTTCCCAAAGCTGCCAGACACACTGGTATGAAATGCTTAAGTAAGGTCAATAAACAACGTGCGAGTTCATTGCCTTTCTCTGAAATATCTTACTGACTCTGGATATGAAGAATCTGGATAATCTTTCCTGCTGAATAAACACATTGCCGCATGGATATTACTATCTTGACCCATCTACATGACATAGCATGTATTGACCTAGCCCCCATGAGGTTGCAGGAGGGAATGATGCAACATGTGATTTTGTTGTTTAAATATTTTATACTTATTTGTTCTTGAGATATGATGGCTAAGGACCAGCAGCATTTAATAAAGAAAGGTTTTATCTCCAAGTCTGTGCCATGCTCTATGGTCCCCAACCACACATCCTTAGGTTTACTGACAATCTGTCAGCAGCAAGATGATGTTACTTCTTAACACAGGTGGTGTATTCTCCTGGAAAATGTGGTAGACACTGTGAGGCCACTGCTTGGGTATGCAGTGATTATTTTCTCTTTCACAGGACTCAGGTCCTAGTTTTCTTGAGGAGTAGATAGAATATGCCTGTATTTATTGACCACTTATGCCACCAGATTCCTCACTACCAGTCTATGATATGAAGATGCTTTTGATATACCTCATACCACTTCACCTTTAAAAAAATTGTCATCAGCAGTTGTCACCGTTCTCAG
This sequence comes from Colobus angolensis palliatus, assembly GCF_000951035.1. Lineage (NCBI taxonomy): Eukaryota > Metazoa > Chordata > Mammalia > Primates > Cercopithecidae > Colobus > Colobus angolensis. The sequence continues at coordinate 1,112,193 of NW_012118099.1, forward strand.
CATGGGTTCCAAGAATGACCTCGAATGATTATGTAAGTATTGGATTTATTTATGAAAAGGAAAGACATAGATTCCCTCATGGCAAAATCCTGAATTGCAGTGACACCTCCTCTTCAAAATCAGCTGCAAGCTAAGTGTTTATTTCAGAATGTCCTGGCACTGGAGAAAGCTGAGAGAATGAGGAAAGAATATTCTGTCAATTTAACATGTTCTGGACTTACATATAGCTAGTTCCATGAAAAGACGTTTCTCAAAGACTGAATTTTTGCTGTTAGTCCCAAAAAGTTCTGGCACAGATTGGTTCACTGTAAATGGGGCTCAGGAAAATCAGTGAAAACCTGTAACATTATATTTTTGAAGTGATCTTTAACAGATAGTGTCTAAATTTATAGAGAATGTGATGACAGCAAGAAAATTGGCATTGATTAAAAATCTGGGAGAATGCAAGTTATAGATAGACAGCTGCTAGGATGTTTCTCTCTCTTGTTTGCTGATTTGGGATGTGGTAAATGAAAGTCCTCCTCTTCCACTTGCACTACTAAATAATCTTTCTGAGAGCATTGGAAATTGGGAGAGAAAGACTTTCTGATGCATTAGAAGATAAACCAATAAAAGCAAAAGGCCATATCTGAGGTAGTTAGGATGGCTGGTGCTGCCTCTCCCCACCCCTGAATCTGTGTTAGCTGAAACACGAAGCAAGGTGGAATCCAAGAGTAGTGTATGAAGCCAAGACTAGGCTGGGTGAGCATAAAGCCAGATGGCAGCTTCTGTCTTCATGGCAGCCCACCCCATCCCATTATCATTCTCAAGGACTTTTGAGAAGTTTTCCTCTAGCTTCTTAGAATATATTTCGGGTTAGTAACCTCTGTGTGAGTTCTCATCTCCAGAATGCCTGCAACTTTATTCTTCTAGTCAAAGGTATTCCTGGGCTCTGAGGTGTGCAGTGAGTGCTTCAATCAATCTTGCCTTGGAACTTTAGGTTTTAATTACTAAGATTAAAGGGACAGGGAAACTCCAGGAGGTAGAATTTGTATAGAATAATGGCATAGCACTTTACAGCTTACAAACTGTTTTCACATCTAAGATGGGAGAGACTGTCTGGTCATAATTGGTTATACCCCAAAACAGCCACAGCCTGATACTGAATAAGTGCCAATATTTGCTGAATTTATGATTAACAAAAAAATCTATCATTTTCACTTAATAGCCATAATCTAACCAATGATGTAGGCAGAGTTGTTGTCATACATCATGATTTTGCAGATGAGGAAATGAAGTCTCTGAATACTTTTTAGGGATAAATGCATTTTCCCTAGAACTCAGGCTGCTAGATTACTGCATTGGAACCATAATTGAGTTATTTTTATTCCAAACCCAGTGTTCTTCCTACCATACCAAAGGAAAAAAAAATAGAGGAGAAGGAAACTAAAGTTATTTGAGCCATACTTTTAGGGAAATTGATGAATTTCTAATTTTCTGTAAGTTTTTACAGAGATTAGTTGGAGGATGTTAGGGGCTACAAGTAGAGAAACTTCTTAGGACATGGTCAAAGAGCTAGCTATTGGTTTAGAAAGTAAGATGTTAATCTTACCTTCTGCTGTGAAAATTCAAAGCAGAATCTGGGATGAGAGGACTCACAAGGCAAGGGATGGAGGTGGGCCCCAGGGGTTACAATATGCAATAAAGTAGGACAGACAGACACTTGGGGAAATTCTAAGGGTCAGAAGCTAGAGTGCTTTAAAAAGAACCAGAGGTGAGCCAGAATTAATGCTGCAAACAAAAAGATAATACAAGTGAGACTTGCAGAGAAAAGACAACATCTTTTATGACTGTGTCTCTATAGTGAAGCCATGACATACAGTAACATACTATGTATTTCCCCCACTTCTCTTCACTCACCCTGCCTCCTGGGGAATCTAGAAAAAGTACAAGTTTAGAACCTACAGCAGCTTCTGGGAGAATGATAGTAAATGCCTGTCTTAACTCCTAAAAGTTGAACGTGAGATCCTGAGCCATATAACATGATAAGTTCTTATCCTTCATCTCTTGCACATTTCAAAAGAGGCCTTCTCTGTGTCCCTCACTCACTGATATGTTTTGGCTGTGTCCCAACCCAAATCTCTTCTTGAATTATAGTTTCGCATAATCTCCACATGTCATGGGAGGGACCCAGTGAGAGGTAATTGAATCATCGGGGCAGTCCCCCATGCTGTTCTCTTGATAGTGAGTTAGTTTTCATGAGATCTGATATTTTCATAAGGGGCTTTTCCCACTTTGCTCAGCACTTCTCCTTCCTGCTACCATGTGAAGAAGGAAGTGTTTGCTTCCCCTTCCACCATGATGGTAAGTTTCCTGAGGCCTCCCTAGCCATGCAGAACTGTGAATCAATTAAACCTCTTTCCCTTCTAAATTACTCAGTCTCAGATATGTCCCTATAGCAGTGTGAGAACGAAATAATACAGTAAATTGATACCACAGTGAGTGGGGTGCTGCTAAAAAGATACCTGAAAATGTGGAAGCAACTTTGGAACTGAGTGTCAGGCAGAGGTTGGAACAGCTTGGAGGACTCAGAAAAAGACAGGAAGATGTGGGAAAAGTTTAGAACTTCCTAGAGACTTGTTGAATGGCTTTGAACAAAATGCTGATAGTGATATGGACAACAAAGTTCAGGCTGAAGTGGACTCAGATGGAGATGAAGAACTTCTTCAGAACTGGAGTAAAGGTTACTCTTGGAATTCAAAGAGACTGACAGCATTTTGCCCCTGCCTTAGAGATCTGTGGAACTTTGAACTAAAAAGAGATGATTTAGGGTATCTGGTGGAAGAAATTTCTAAGCACCAAAGCATTCAAGGGGAAGCAGAGCATAAAAGTTTGGAAAAATTGCAGCCCCATGATGCAACAGAAAAGAAAAAAACATTTTCTGGGGAGAAATTCAAGCCGGCTGCAGAAATTTGCATAAGTAACCAGGAGTCTAACATTAATCACGAAAACAATGGGGATAGTGTCTCCAAGGTATGTCAGAGACCTTCACAGTGGACCCCCATCACAGGCTCAGAGGCCTAGGAGGAAAAAAATGGTTTCCTGGGCCAAGTCCAGGGCTCCCCTTCTCTGTGTAGCCTCAGAACATGGTGCCCTGCATCCCAGCCGCTTCAGCTCCAGCCATGGCTAAAAGGGGCAAAGGTAGAGCCTGGGCCATGACTTCAAGGGTACAAGCCCCAAGCCTTGGCAGCTTCCATGTGGTGTTGAACCTGTGGGTGCACAGAAGTCAAGAATTCAGGTTTGGGAACCTCTGCCTAGATTTCAGAGGATGTATGGAAATGCCTGGATATCCAGGCAGAAGTTTGCTGCAGGAGTGGAGCCCTTATGGAGAACTCTGCTAGGGTAGTGTGGAAGGGAAATGTGGGGTCAGAGCCCTCACACAGAGTCCCCACTGGGCTACTGCCTAGTGGAGCAGTGAGAAAAGGGCCACCGTCCTGTAGACCCCAGAATGGTAGATCCACTGACAGCTTGTATATATCATGCTCCTGGAAAAGCCACAGACACTCAACACTAGCCCCTGAAAGCATCCAGGAGGGTGCTGTACCCTGCAAAGCCACAGAGATGGAGTTTCCCAAGGCCCTAGGAGCCCACCTCTTGCATTAGTGTGACCTAGATGTGAGACATAAAGTCAAAGGAGATCATTTTAAGGTTTAATGACTGCCCTATTGGATTTCAGACTTGCATGGGGACTGTAGTCCCTTTGTTTTGGCCAATTCCTCCCATTTGGAACGAGCATATTTACCCAATGCCTATACCTCTATTGTATCTAGAAAGTAACTAACTTGCTTTTGATTTTATAGGCTTCTAGGCAGAAGGGACTTGCCTTGTCTCAGATGAAAATATGGACTTGAACTTTTGGGTTAATGCTGGAATGAGCAAAGATTTGGGGGGACTGTTAGAAAGGCATGATTGTGTTTTAAAAAGTGAGGACATGAGATTTGGGAGGGGTTGGGGGAGAGTAATAGTGTTTGGCTGTGTCTCCAACCAAATATCATCTGAATTATAGTTCCCATAATCCTCATGTGTTATGAGAGGGACTTGGTGGGAGATAATTTAATCATGCAGGTGGTCCCCCATGCTGCTCTCATGATAGTAAGTGAGTTCCCATGAGATCTGATGGTTTTACAAGGGGCTTTTCCCCCTTTGCTTGGCACTTCTCCATCCTGTACCATGTGAAGAAGGACATGAATGCTTCTCCTTCCACTATGATTGTAAGTTTCCTGAGGCTTCCCTAGCCATGCAGAACTGTGAGCCAATTAAACCACTTTCCTTTATAAATTACCCAGTCTCGGGTACATCCTTATAGCAGCATGAGAACAAACTAATACACCCACCCAGAGAGAAAATGTGTTGAAATGGCAAGATTACCAGAAGAAGGCTCAGGGACATAGGTCCAGTCCTGGCTTTGCCAAAAATTATATGACCTTAGACAAGTCACTCAGACTGCCTGGGTTTTACTATCCCCATTTGGAAATAAAAATATTAACACAGATTCTGTTATAGAAGATTTGGCTGGGCACGGTGGCTCACGCACTTTGGGAGGCCGAGGTGGGTGGATCACGAGCTCAGGAGATCAGGAGCACAATCCTGGCCAACACGGTGAAACCTCGTCTCTACTAAAAATACAAAAATTACCTGGGCATGGTGGCGGGTGCCTGTAGTCCCAGCTATTCAGGAGGCTGAGGCAGGAGAATCACTTGAACCCGGGAGGTGGAGGTTGCAGTGAGCCAAGATTGCACGACTGCACTCCAGCCTGGAGACAGAGCAAGACTCCCTCAAAAAAAAAAAAAAAAAAAGCCTTGAGTCTAACAATCTATGAAGCAAAAGAGAGAATCAGATACAGCTTCTTCATAGATAGGTTCTCCAGAGGCTGTGTTTAATGCATAACTCTCAAATCAGTCTGGTTCCCAGGTCCTGATTCATCAGTCTGGTGATTTATTAGGCTTAAATAACTACTATTCCCATATAAAAACAAACAAGCCTAATTTCATTTATTTCTCCTACCTAAGAAAGAAGTCAAATGTTAATAATTTATAAAAATACTGAAATAAGAAAGGACAAGGGATTGAAAGAACCAGAGACAACGACTTTTTTCGCTTTGAGAAAGTTGACAGACCATTTCCTTGAGTTATTAGTGTACAGTGTCTGGGGAATGCATATAAAGAGCAGATGAATCCATTTGGCATGTCCACACAGCAATATTTGGAGAGGATGGGAGCATTTCCAGAGAATGATAAACACTACATGTCTTCAAAAGCCTGAACTTGGGGTGGAGCAGAGACTTAGGAAGATACTAGTCTGAGAGTGACATAATTCTAAATGCATGACTCACATTTACTTTCACTAAGCAAAGTTTCTGGGTAGAATATATAGCCAGGGAGGTTGTTAATATTCCTTGTAGAATCATTACCTGGGACAACAGTTAGTCAATTACTAATTGACTGCAGATTGAAAAGAGATAGGCTCCATGCAGGATGAGATTGAGTTTTACTTGAATGTTTTCCAACGTACTTTTCTTATTATATTTACTGTACCAGAGAAGCAGTGTGTGCAGTGGTTAGAAACTTAAAGACAGTCTACCCATGGTGTATCATTTAGTAGCTGGGTGACCTTGAGCAAATTATTTAATCTCTTGCTTCAGTTGGCATGTCTTTAAAACCAGATTATAATAGAATCTCAGAGTTGTTATAAAGACTAAGTGAGCTAATACTCATATATAGCTTGGAAGAGTGCCTATTGAGTGCTGAGTAGCACTGTGTGTTACCTAGGGTAATTATTGCTCCCATTACATATGTTGGTGTGGAATAACTTGTGTGCCCACGACCAGGTAAGGAGCAGGTGTCTAATTTGGAGTCATAATTGGGCACTGGCCAAGTAATGATAACTATTAACATTGGCTGGACTAAAAAGACCAAAACTTCGGTGGAAAAGTCTTACTACTTCTTACTAATGGTTAAGTCTTCTCATATAACCAGTAGTTGGCTGTACTTTGGTTTTCGTTCTAATTGGGAATTACCTTCATACCCCTTCTCTCCAAAATGGGAAAGAAGAGTTGAATGAGTATAACTTGATAATAATATGAAAAATTCAGTGGTCTGATATGGAAAGGTGATATGTTGTGACAATTCTTTCAACAATATTGGGAACTGGATTAGGAGTGAAGGATCATGAAACTAGCAGCTATTATAATTCACAGATGCATTTCACTCCAGAAATAGGATATTCCAAGCTCTTTCCAAGCTTACTTAGTTCTTTATAGATTTTCAGTTTTAGCAAGAGAGTATTTGCCAATCATATGGCACTATCATATGCTTGAAATGAGAAAAACACCATTTGGGGACAACTGGACTCAAGAGAATTAACATGTTTCCATGCTGTCAATATTACTAAGAGGGAGTCAGACATTCCTTACACAATATCTTCTTTCTATACTTTTTATTTTAAGTAGATACACTGATCTGTGTAATGTTTCCAATTTCAACTCTGTGTAAATAAAAAAGGAGAGGTGGATTGGATAGCAGGTCATACTCAAAGAACAACATGACTCCCTAAATAGCGGGTCATACTCAGAGAACAGTATGCCTCTTAATTTATTTACCTCTTTTCAAATAGGTAAACTAGCCTCTGTTTTCTTCTCTTTTCCTCTCTGACATCCTGGTAACTTTAGTATCCATTATTCAAACAACTATGGCTAAAAACAAAGTTCAACATTTTTTGTATCTAATTGGAAAACAATGAAGGGTTCTCATTACATGATGATAATAAACACCATCTTGGGCTTGTTCTTTCCTAAATTCATTTCTTATTTGAAAAACATCCTTTCTGCACCCCAGTAATTGTTCACATAAACCATAGTTCATTTCTTTAGTTCAAGTCCAAGAACCAAACTTTGTTTGCAAAAGTGCAATCTTCACTGAGTACAGTTTGCAAACAATTTCATTTTGCGTATACTAAGAAGGGCGCAAGGTTGGAAATGAGGGATATGAGGCTATAGACTCTGGATAGCAGTGGACATTTTTTCTGAGGTAATGACTTTAATAATCCTACACTTGACAGAAAGGGCAAGATAGAATATAAGGTTGACAGTTCTAAGCTCTATTATTTCCCTGAATTTTGGCAATTACTTTAGCTCTTGTAATGAGTCATTACACTTACATTTTATCTCTAAAGCCATAGATTGAAAATACTTATACACATCCACGAATCTCTATATCAATGGTATCAAGTGGATAGTAGATTATGTAAGTTAGGATTAGTATCAACTGCATATAACAGACAAATTCAGATCGACAGTGACTTAAACAAGATTGATGTCTCTTATTTCTCTCTCACACAAAAGGAATACTAAACTAGGCAGTCCAGAACTGATAAGGTGGCTCCACTGAGTTGTCAGGAACTTAAGATCCTTCCATGTCTCTGTTCTATCATCCCTAACCGTGACTCCTGTCCTTAAAAGCCCCCAAAATCCTCCAAATCACATTTATAGACCAGGGAACAAATGAAGGAAGCTCTCCCTTAAGGGATTTCTCCCCAGAACTCCACTTAACAATTATATTTACATCTCATTGACTGAAATTTAATGACAGCTAAGAAGGCTGCAAGAAAGGCTGAAATATTGTGCCTTTTGCTATGTAGTCACAAACACAGCTAAAGATGTGGTCTCCTATGGCCAAGAAGCAAAGTATGTATGGATAATGGAAGTTAGCTAGCAGTCTCTGTGCAGAATATTGCGGTAGATTGTAAGGGCAGAAAGAAATTGAAAGGAGCCTGTGAAATAACACCTAGCCTTTCAGAAACCTATGTTTATCTTCTCTAAGTTTATTGTTTCTATAAGTAAATGCAAGTTAGCAGGTTATATTATTAAATTCATATATTGATAATGTAGCAGTTGTAAAAACTGATTATAGAAAGTGGAGGACATAAGAGAATTAAGTCAGGAAGTTAGCTTTTCTACTTTTCTCAGATCACGCATCTGCTGATCCTCAGGAAGTTACCTGCCATGATAGTGTGAGCATTATGCACATATCACCACATCCTGACACCTCTACAAACAAAAGGCAAGTACATATACAAAGAGAAGGTAATTTGAGGTATAGGGGAGATGCAGACATCTTGTCATAACCAAATAGATGACTGCAGAACTGCTGCTCAGTTGATGAAAAATTCTATTTAAAGTTCCAGATAACTTAAGAGAAAGCATATATTTAGAATAACCTATCTTGGAAATGCAATTATGTAGAATACTATGATAAAAATGAGCCCATGAGTGCTGAAAGGGCACAGGACAAACACATACACAAAGGTAGGACTCAGTGAAGAAAAGCCTGGGGAGAGAGAGTATTGAGGGTCTAGTTGAATGAAGGTCCCAGTCAAGAAGCCACGTGGAGGATTCCAGCTGGCTGAGAGGGTATTGGTAGTTTGTTCTCTTCTCACAATGTTAGTTTCAAACACCTCTTAGGGCTTAGCAGAAAAAAAAATGTGCAATTTAATCACCTATTACTCCAGAAATAGTTAAAGCAAGAATCAGAATCACATCTATCATTCCGTAAAAGTCAAATACTGAAATTTTAAATGGAAACTAAGGGCAGAAATGCAAACACCCACTTGCAGATCACAGAAAGAACACCTCTCTTAGGGTATTTTGTTCTTTGCCCTAGCTGTAAGGGAATCCCAGGTCAAGTCCACACGTGGAGCTCACTGTGGTCAGGTAGCCCTGGGTGACCTGAGTCTTCTCGGGGATCTTTGTGAAACACGCAACCCTATTGACTTTACAGTTTTATTTAGTCTCACTCTAAGGGGTGGATCAGTCTTTCTGACTGACCTGAGACAACCCCGTGCAGCTGTGGCCTTGAGAAAATTCTCAGTTATCCCTCTGGCAAGGACAGAAATGAAATCATGAAAGGATTAAAAAAAAATGTCCTTTTTCTCTAAGATTGCAAAGTGGAGATAGTCCAGTGGAGAGCAGATAAGGAGAATGCATGAGCTGCGCTTTTCCTCAGACCTGAGCCCTCCTGTAGCCCAACCCAAAAGCATTTTGCCCCTAGGATTATAAAGAGAATGACTGGGGAATTAGACCAGCAGTATTATTAGCAATATACTAGGAGGCACAGCCCCTACTTCTACCTCAGGATCTGAAGTACCTTTGATACATCTTCTGGTTTCTTGGGCTTTGTCCTATTCTGATAACAAGTGCAGGCACAAATCGAGAGGCTTGATGTATCACACTTCTTGAACATCCTCCATGTGGCTTGCCAAAAACAACACTTGACCATCCTCTTTCTTCCCCTTGAAGGTGCTGTAGGGCTGTATTTGGAACACTTAGGGGTTCTGGGAGCCACCAGTGGTCTTTGCAAAGAGAAACTAGGGAATGGGGATGTTTTCAGCTGTGAGGATCTGTGAAGGGTATTCTTCTAGCCTTCTACTTGGTAAAATGTCATAGAGATGCATAAAAGGGAGACAAGCAAGGCTCTTCAAACTGTTTATGGAAAAGCACAATATTCATTTATTAAATTAACATCTGATGATGCCCATCTTAATCAGACACTAAACCAGGAACTAGGGATACAATGGTGAACAAGACAAATAGGGCCTCCCCTGTAGTGGCACTTACATTCTCATGGAAGAACAAATTTTGGACAACCAAATTCATAAGTTAATTATTTAGTTGCAGGGATGCTAAACTGCTACAAGGAAGTGCTAAGTTTTACAGAGTCTATTACAAGGGCATTGACCCAGCATGTAGTTCAGGAAAGGCTTTCCTGAGGTTGTGTTTGAGGTTTAAGTTGATATCTACAGGAGCTTACTAGCAAAGATGGTGCTCCTGTCAGAGGAAAAAGCATTGGTGAGGCCCCAAGGAAGAGGACAGAGCATCACCACAAGAAAGAAAAACAGTAAATCTAGAACACAGTGAGTAGAGAGCCTTCCTACATTAGACTGAGGCTGGCAGGCCATGTTAAGGATTTCCACATCCCATGGAGAAAAAGAATTGCAAAAGCTTCCAGATAGGGAAAAGCTTCCAGATAGGGAGCTCTTCTTCTTAGATTTTGCTCTTTAGCTTCTGATTTAACATCTCTAGCTGATGAACTGCAAATTTTAAGGCAAATTAAGGAAAATCAAACAAATCTTTAAGCTTTGTGTAAAATTAGATTCTTTTTGTTTTTCTGAGAGAAAATATTTACTTATTTATCTTCTTTTTTTAAACTTTTATTTTAGGTTCAGGGTATGTGTTCAGGTTTGTTATATAGTTGTCATGGGGGTTTAATGTACAGGTTACTTTATCACCCAGGTAATAAGCATGGTACCCAATAGGTAGATAGGTACTCTCCTCCTACCCTTCACCCTCAATAGGCCCCAGTATCTGCTGTTCCCTTCTTTGTGTTCATATGTACTCAATTAAAACAGAATTCTTAGATAATCAACAAGCAAATGTTCAGAAATGTAATAATGTTTTTATCTGATTTAATACATCTATAATTCAGTAGATTTGGCCTTGGCACTTGAACTCATTTACTTCTAAACCCGTATGTACATATGTTGACCTCCTGATTCATATCCATTCACAGCTTTCTGCAGAAAGCATCAAATGCATGCTAAATTTTGAGCAGTGAAAGAAAAACAGGTTCTCCTGGATCAAGGAATAACTTTATTGGGAACACAGAAACTTACTGATGAAAGAGTAAAGTACTTTCTTGCTGCAAAATTGGATATCACCCTTTCACCTTGATCAAAGTATGGAGACATCAAATCCATCTAATAAGGGTAAAAAGTAAGGTTAAAAAAGAATGTACCCACAAAGACTTTCAACTCTTAGTCTACTTAAAAATTCCTCAATCTACTATTCCTGAAAATGTAAGCACTTGAGACGTAAAGAGCTTATATTTCTTTTTCCAACTCTCATGCATCTAGAATGATAAGATGGTAGGGCTATTTTGCTTACTGCGACACAGGCTTTTAGCTAATTTTCAAATTCAATTCCTCCTCTCCTTGGGAACACAGCCTGACTACACTTCACATTGCTGTCATGTGTGTCCAGTGGAATAAGAGTGGAAGTGATGTAGGCCATTTCGAGGTCTGGCCCATAAAACTTCCCCAACAGGCCATTCTTTGTGTTCCTTTTTCCTTCATCAGCTTAATGAAAATAAGCATGATGACCTTAGAAATTACATGATAAAGATGATGGAGCCATAAGACAGGGAAAGCCTGGGTTCCTGCATCAAGGCTTGTCAAAAAGTAGCCTACCAATCAGACACCTGCTGCTTAGGGCTCTGACTTTGAGTTCATCCTTCATTTCTGGCATATGATTACTTTTTTCTCAGAGTTCTGCTATGATTTAAACCTTACGCTTTGTTCCAGCTGTATAGTTCATTGTAATTTCTACGTAATTACATTAGGAAGATATCACATATTAGGTCCCTGTGTTGCTGGAACCAGAACTATAATAATATGTACATTATTAGTGCCCTAATTAAGTAGCAAAATCAATATTTAAGAGGTAGTTTCAGATCTTGCAGTGCCTCTTATCATCACTATAGGCTATATATTTCATTGTACCTGTTAGAGTTGGAATCTCTGGTTAGTTGTTGGATGAATTTGGCTTCTTGTAAGTATTGTGGATTGGCCTGGTTATGGGAAGATGTTTATACTTTATGTGCCCTCCACCTTAAGGGAGGGGATTTCCACTTAGAGTACAACATATTCAAGTGATCTATCTAACCTTCCCAAGTGAGACAAACCTCCACAATTTTAATATTACTTAGTAACTTATAATCGTGGGAGAAATTGCACAAGAAATAGTGTAGACATCCAGGGAAAAAGAACATTATGGAAGGTGACAAAGCAAGAGAGGAATTGTTCTACAGGAGGGTGTAGTATAGTGGCTAGGAGTCAGACATCCTGAATTTACTGCTTAGCTGTGCAACCTTGGGCAAGCTACTAGCCCTCTCTGAACACAAGTTTGGTTTATTTTTTCTTTATTTCTTTCTCTTTTTTTGTTTTTATTTTTATTTTTGAGATGGAGTCTCGCTCTGTCACCCGGCTGGAGTGCACTGATGTGATCTCAACTAACTGCAACCTCTGCATCCCAGGTTCAAGCGATTCTCCTGCTTCAGCCTCCTGAGTAGCTGGGAGTACAGGTGCATGCCACCATGCCCAGCTAATTTCTGTATTTTTTTGTAGAGACAGTGTTTCACCGTGTTGGCCAGGCTGGTCTCACTCTCTTGACATTGTGATCTGTCCACCTCAGTCTCCCAAAGTGCTGGGATTACAGGCGTGAGCCGCTGCTCCCGGCCCATAAGTTTTTTGTTGTTTTTTGCCCAGGCTGGAGTGCAGTGGCACAATCGCAGTTCACTGCAACCTCCGCCTCCTGGGTTCAAGCAATTATCCTGCCTCAGGCTCCTGAGTAGCTGGGATTACAGGAACGTATCAGCACATCCAGCTAATTTTTCTATTTTTAGTAGAGATGGGGTTTTGCCATGTTGACTAGGCTGATCTTGAACTCCTAACCTCAGGTGATCCACTCACCTCAACCTCCCAAAGTGCTGGAAATACAGACATGGGCCACTGTACCTGGCCCAAGTTTCTTATCTATAAATAGAGAATGATGTTAACTATCTCATAAACTGTAATTTGGAAAAGTGAGATAATACATGTAGATTACTTAAAACACAGCCTGAAACAAAGCAAGCACTGAATATATACTATATATGACTATTTAAAATTACTCTAGAAGTGGATGGGGAGGAAAAATGGCAACTGTGCTTGGTTGAAAGCTCCTAAAAAGGCAGCTTGCCAGCCCTCCTTGGAGCCCGAATCTGTTATCCAATCATCCAGTCCACTGCCTTAGCTGACTTTGGACACTTCAAATCTGGCCTCCCACTCTGTAATTAAGGGCCCTGAAAACCCACAAGGTCATAGTGGCAAAACTGGGCCAGCTCTTCTCTCTCCCAGGCCCTCCTCACCACTTGTTGGCAACAATCACCATAGCTCACTGTCAACCAGTTGCCACCACTATGTTTTGAAAGACTCAAAACCCCCATGATTCCATTTCCACTGCCAGACTCTGGGCTCAAAAAGAAAACATGCTTCTGAATTTTTTGAATACTTTCCAGAAGCCCCTTTGGAAAGATCCAGGCTTTTGCTTTGAAAAATACCTTTGAACAGAGGCTGCTCTAGTGAAACTTGATCAACGGTGTCTTAAAATACATAGTAGATGCTCAATAAATAAGAACCATTACTATGAGTAATTTCTTTAGTCACTACACTATTTAAAGTAAGTCTTTATATTCATTTTTATAAAATTTCAAACATTCTGACAGTACTAGTTTTGTATTTTGCCCAAATTCCATGAGGTTTTAAATTTTTAATACTAAGGAGATTTATGAGTCACTGTCTGGCAGCATCTGCAGTGTTTAACGTCTCTGGTGTTAGAAAAGGGATCCATACAAGATACAAAATTGAAAAGGAAAAAGTGATCAGTTTCAGAAGAAGCTACAGAAGTAGAGCAAACAGAGGAAAAACAGAATTTCTGATTATATCAAAAACAATTTGGAGAAATAAGACATTAAGAATTTTATTTCTTAGATCTAAGTAGATATCCTTTTCAATATTTATCTTGTGGCTTTGCTTGGCCTCTGTTTTTCTACTGGGTGGTCTTGGCTTGACAAAGGGCACGATTTCCCATACAAGTTTCATTATTCTCATCTCTTGTGGGCAAGTCCACCATGCTAGAGAATGTAGAAAAGCAGAGTTGTAAACTGATCTCTGGATTGACAGAGGAATCTGACCCTCATCTTCCCATTTTTTTTGCCATTAAATCAATCACAAGTATAAACATTTGCCCACATTATTTGGAGCTGAAAAACAAGGGGGCAAGCCAGAGGAAAATGAGACATTGGCCTAAGGAAGATATACATATTTTTAATTTTCCTTTCTGGTCTCTTAAGTTTTGAGTGTGAACTGCAGAAATAGATGGATTACTTTCACTCTAATCCCTGAAGGAAAGGCAGTGGATAGGGTGTGGCAGATACCACAGTGGTTAGTACTGGAAGGCCCTTTTCCAAAAAGGTATGTGGTTATAAGAAAAAAACAACCAAAGCATCTTTCCCATTGTTTTATTCAGTAATCAATACAGAGTACTTTTGTGAAATGTGTGGGGTTATTTTCCTATACCCTAGGCAATCAACTAAGTCTGCAGCAGACATCAACCGAGTGTCCTCTAATTCAATTCAATGCTGACACTACCTGGAGATAGCATCACCTCCTATCGGTTGAGAGCTCAGTCCCACAAGATTGTCCTCAATCCCTCACTTCAGACACCCGTCGCAAGCTCCAGGTTGTTTTACCTGTGTTTCTGACTGGCTGGCTATATATTGGGATTCCCATGATCCTTTCCTTGGGTTCAATTACTTTACTAGAACAGCTTGCAGAACTCAGAGGAATACGTACTTACATTTACCATATATTGTAAAGAATACTACAGAGGATACAGATGAAGAGATGTATAGGGCAAGGCATGAGGGAAGGAGTGCAGAGCCTCCATGCCCTCTCCAGGCACACCACCCTCTAGAAACCACTCATTCAGCCAGCTATCCAGAAACTCTCTGAACCCAGTCTTTTTGAGTTTTTATGAAAACTTCATTAGGTAAGCATGATTAATTAAATCACAGGCCATTGATGATCAACTCAACACTTTACCTTTTTCTCTCCCAAGGCTGGGAGTGAAGCTTAAAGTCCCAACCCTCTAATCATGCTTTGGTCTTTCCAGTGACCAGCTTCCATCACAAAGCTACCTGGGGCAGCCAGCAGTCAATCAACACATTATTATACAAAAAGACACATCACTTTGGGCTGGGCATGGTAGCTCATGCCTGTTGTCCCAGCACTTTGGGAGGGCAAGGCAGGTGGATTGCTTGAGGCCAGAAGTTCAAGACCAGCTTGGAGAATCGCTTGAATCTGGGAAGGGGAGGCTGCAGTGAGCTGAGATCATGCCACTGCACTCCAGCCTGGGTGACAGAGCAAGATCCTATCTTAAGAAAAAAAAAAAAAAAAAGACACATTGCTTTGAAGAATAGTAGGATTTTAAGAGTCATATGCCAGGAAATTGGAGGAAGACCAAATATATATTTCACAATATCACAGTAAGCTGAACTCCTGTCCAATGGTTCACACAAAATTTTAGGGTTTGTGACCAGCCCCACACCAAGAAACCTCTCAACTTGATGGTAAGTCAGTTGAGCCCAGAGTGACTTGCCCAAAGTTCTACAAAAACAGGAGATTCAGTTTTACTGATTAGTGATCTAAACTACTGAGAAACTATTGGCCCTAAAACATGCCACATTAACATCTTGATGTGTCAAGATTAACATCATTATAAGTCTTAACATGACTTGATAGTATAGAACAATCATGCATTGCTTAACAATGGGAATATGTTCTGAGAAATGCGTCAGAGGGTGATTTTGTCATTGTGCAAACATCATAGAGTGTACTTATACAAACCTAGATGGTATAGCCTACTACACACCTAGGCTATATGGTACAGCCTATCGCTTCTAGGCTGTAAACCTACACAGCATGTTGCTATACCAAATACTGTAGGCAACTGCAATACAATAGGTGTATTAGTCTGTTTTCATGCTGCTGATAAAGACATACCCAAGACTGGGCAATTTACAAAAGAAAGAGGTTTAATTGGACTTAAAGTTCCACATGGCTGGGGGAAGTCTCACTATCATGGCAGAGGGTGAAAGGCACTTCTTACATGGTGGTGCCATGACAGAATGAGAAGGAAGCAAAAGCAGAAGCCCCTGATAAACCCAAAGGATCTCATGAGACTTATTCACTATCATGAGAATAGCACAGGAAAGACTAGCCCTCATGATTCAACCACCTCCATCTGGGTCCCTCCCACAACACATGAGAATTCTAGGAGACACAATTCAAGTTGAGATTTGAATGGGGGCACAGCCAAACCATATCATTCCACCCCTAGCCCCTCCAAATCTCATGTCCTCACATTTCAAAACCAGCCATGCCTTCTCAACAGTCCCCCAAATTCTTAACTCATTTCAGCATTAACCCAAAAGTCTGCAGTTCAAAGTCTCATCTTAGACAAGGCACGTCTCTTCTCCCTAGAAGCCTGTAAAATCAAAAGCAAGCTAGTTTCCTCCTAGATACAGTGGGCGTACATATATTCAGTAAACACAGCCATTCGAAATGGGAGAAATTGGCCAAAACAAAGAGGTTACAGGGCTCATGGAAGTCCGAAATCCAGCAGGGCAGTCAAAATTTTAAAGTTGCAAAATGATCTCCTTTGACTCCATGTCTCACATCCAGGTCATGGTGATGCAAGAGGTGGGTTCTCATAGTCTTGGGCAGCTCTGCCTCTGTGGTTTCTCAGGGTACAGCCTCCCCCCAGCTGCTTTCACAGGCTAGCATTGAGTGTCTGTGGCTTTTCCAGGTGCACAGTGCAATCTGTCAGTGGATCTATCATTTTGGGGTCTGGAGGATTGTGGCCCACTTCTCACAGTTCCACTAGGCAGTGCCCCAGTAGGGACTCTATGTGGGGGCTCCTACCCCACATTTCCCTTTGGCACTGCCCTGGCAGAGGTTCTCCATGACAGCCCCATCCCTGCAGTAAACTTCTTCCTGGGCATCCAGGCATTTCCATACATCTTCTGAAATCTAGGTGGAGGTTCCCAAACCTCAATTCTTGACTTCTGTGCATGTGCAGACTCAATACCACATGGAAGCTGTCAAGGCTTGGGGCTTCTGCCCTCGAAGCCATAGCCCAAGCTGTATGTTGGCCCCTTTCAACCATAGCTAAAGCAGCTGGGACACAGGGCACCAAGTCCCTGGCCCATGAAACCACATTTTCCTCCTGGGCCTCCAGGCCTGTGATGGGAGGGGCTGTTGTGAAGGTCTCTTACATGGCCTGGAGACATTTTCCCCATGGTCTTGAGGATTAACTTAGGTTCCTTGCTACTTATGTAAATTTCTGCAGCCAGCTTGAATTCTTCCCCCAGAAAATGGGTTTTTCTTTTTTATCACATTGTCAGGCTGCAAATTTTCTGAACTTTTATGCTTTGCTTCTTTTATAAAACTGAATGCCTTTAACAGTACCCAAGTCACCTCTTGAATGCTTTGCTGCTTAGAAATTTCTTCTACCAGATTCCCTAAATCGTCTCTCTCAAGTTCAAAGTTCCACAAGTCTCTATGGCAGGGGCAAAATGCCACCAGTCTCTTTACTAAAACATAACAAGAGTCACCTTTGCTCCCTTTCTCAACAAGTTCCTCATCTCCATCTGAGACCACCTCAGCCCAGACCTTAATGTACATATCAGTATCAGCATTATGGGCAAAGCATTTAACAAGTCTCTAGGAGGTTCCAAACTTTCCACATTTTCCTGTCTTCTGAGCCCTCCAAACTGTTCCAACCTCTACCTGTTACCCAGTTCCAAAGTTGCTTCCACATTTTCAGGTATTTTTTCAGCAATGCCCCACTCTACTGGTACCAACTTACTGCATTAGTCCATTTTCACACTGATGATAAAGACATACCAAAGACTGGGCAATTTACAAGAGAAAGAGGTTTAATTGGACTTACAATTCCATGTGGTTAGGGAAGGTCTCACAATCATGGTGGAGGGAGAAAGGCACTTCTTACATGGTGGTGGCATGAAAGAATGAGAAGGAAGCAAAATCAGAAATCCCTGATAAACCCATCAGATCTCATGTGACTTGTTCACTATCATGAGAATAGCATGGGAAAGACAAGCCCCCATGGTTCAACCACCTTCCCCTGGGTGCCTCCTACAACAGGTGGGAATTCTGGGGGATACAATTCGAGATTTGAATGGGGGCACAGCCAAACCATATCAGTAAGTATGTATTTATCTAAACATAGAAAAGTAAATACAGTAGATTTATTATAAAATTAAATACAGTAAAATTACATATTATAATGTTGTAGGACCACCATTGTATATGTCATCTGTTGTTGACCAAACTATCATTATGCAGCATATAACTGTATTCTCTGCCTATCCATATTGCTATCTGTTGTGAACCTCAGAACTCTTCTCAGTTGAAGGTCCTAGGGATTGAGAAGTTCTTCTTGTTAGCAAGGCTCAGCTAGGACTAACCTTTTCAGATATGCTTCCAATCTGGTTATTGCTGCTGAAATGGAAACAAGGATAATGAAATAAAACCCATCACAGATGGATGCAAAAGGCTTTCATCACATTCTTCATTCTAACGCTTTGAACAGAGATATAAAGCAAGCAATGGGATCCCACCAGTTTCCACCAACAATCCCCAACACCACTGCCCTTGAACACTGCTTCAAGCAAGCTATCCAAGGGCCTTCCTCTCTTGTTGCATAAAAAGGCAGTGAAGAATAGCTTCACCAGAGACTTTGAAGTACAGGTATTCTGAAAATACTGGGGCTTTCTTCTGTAGCATCCACCCTTGAATAAAGAGTGACTAATTAAGATAAATTTCTAGCTTACATAATGTCCCTTGCACAAGAATATGTTTGCACTCTAGAGTGTTGACACAGGCAAATGGGGCCAGACTTTTGGCAAGTTTTTCAAAAAAACAATGCCAAACTGGCTAACTTCCTATATTTCTCTAGTCTCTTTTGGAAAATACCTAGAACACTTTCCAAGAAATTAGTTTGGGTCATTCAGAGTTTATTCTGGATAGTACTGTGTTTATTGTTGCATAAGACTCTAAGTCAGCATCAACTCCCCTTCCAGACTCAAGGCAGTTAATGCTGACTTTAACACATGGACCTTTTTGCTCTGGGAATGAGGCAACTGAAGGTTCTAGGAGGAAACACAAACTATATTTCTGGGTGACTCGAATTGGTCATGACCTCATTACAAATACTGAGGCTTTGAGGGAACTCTGGTTGATAAGAGAACAATACTATCTAAATAATTTGAAAAGCTAAGAGTTTCTGTGTGTCTATCTTTTTTCCTGGCTGGTGGAAGTAAGTATGGTAGGAAGGGAAGAGGACAAAGAATGAAGCCAGTGACTAAGTTTGAACCTGGGTTTTCATATTCCCTAGCTATTTACATCAGATAGTTTAGTGGGAGATAAAGTGTTCAATGGCCAAGTCTTCATATCAAATTTCAATAAATCCAAGTTCAATTTAAATATCATTTCATCATAAAATATATTTCTAGTCCAACAATAACTTTAATTATGACAATTTTATTAATTTTTTAATTGACAATTTTAAAAACTTTGACCTGTTTCAGGAACAAGAATTTATCAGTACTGTCAGGTAGTAGATTTCTCCTATGATTACACTGTAAATTTGCAATACCAAATAGTCACTCATTTTCCGATGAAGGTAGTTCAGGAACAAAATATTTTTTGGGCAATTCTGCTAGTCTTAGATACTGCTAATAATGGTGTTGGCACCCAGACATTAAGTGTTCCTTTCTTCCTAGTGGTCATTTAATAAGATAAAGCCTTATCTTCTCTTATCACCTACTAAATGAATTTTATTGAAACAATGCTACAAATGGAAGCTTTGTTCACTGCTTGAATAAGATGCTTTGTTCACTGCTTTAATAAGATGCTTTCTGAATATTTTTAGAAGCCAACTTAAAATTTTTCTATATAAAATTTAACATTTTTCACAGTAATCGTAAGTTATTGCAGAATTTTACTAACTGCTAGAATTTCAATATGTAAAGCACATAAGTAGATTTTGACTTTATGCCTGGAATCTACCCTACATATGAAAGTAAAAATTCAGTAATTAGTGATAAATTCAGATAGTATGTCCTGTTTGTTTTATTTTGTTGTATATATTGTACTGGTTAGATTTGATTTTATCTGGTGATTAGTATTACCATTGATCATAAACATGACCAGAAATGCTAAAAGCCTTGAAGACTATCCAGCCTTTCAAAGGCTAGGGATGAAGTCCAACTCAAATAACAGAGTTTGGTCAAATCTTTAGGCTGACACTAAGCTATATAAGGGCAGGCAGGTTACTTAACCTTTCTAATCTTTACTTTCTTTATCTGAGAAAGCAGTCACCACTTCTTTCCCTTTTACTAAACTGCTGTAAAGATAGGAGTTAGACAATAAACTTACATACTCCTTCTGAATGGTAAATGTTTATATATACACAAATTACTGTTCTTAGTTATTTTAGAAATGTCAGCACATCTTCTATTACACAAGCATAGGGGGAGAGACAGTGTGTCAGTGGGACTGCTGTCTGTAGATGCTTTGTTCCTCAAAATCTCCAGACCAGGTACCCCATCACTGTGTCCCTCTCATCCCCCAACACAACCCACTTCAGACTCTGACTGCCTCATGTCTGGCCTGTATTAACACACTGGCCTCATTAACGCACTCTCTGTCCCCAGGACCCTCTTGACCATTCTGTCCCAAACACCAGGATCAGATTCTTTTTTTTTTTTTTGAGACAGAGTCTTGCTCTGTCACCCAGGCTAAAGTGCAGTGGCACAATCTCGGCTCACTGCAGCCTCCACCTCCTGGGTTCAAGTGATTCTCCTGCATCAGACTCCTGAGTAACTGGGTTACAGGTGTGCACCACCACACCTGGCTAATTTTTTGTATTTTTAGTAGAGACAGGTTTTCACCATGTTGGCCAGGCTGGTCTTGAACTTTTGGCCTCAAGTGATCAGCCCACCTCAGCCTCTCAAAGTGCTGAGATTACAGGCATGAGCCACCACACCCAGCCGCAGGATCAGATTCTTATGTCATTTCACACTCCAGTGTTGCTCCTCACTGCTTACTGGATAAAGTCTGAACTGTCTTTGAAGCCCTTCACAGTCTGGCTGCAGCCTACATTTAGAATCTTACTCTTCTCTTTCCCATTCCCTATGGTCCAATCAAATCACACCTCTTGTTTTCTTTCCATGTGACTTCTGGCTTTTGTGAGTTAGCATCTCAGATAGCATCTCGTTTTATGCTATGCCTTTTACACAAAATACCCTCTTGTTACCCTCCTGATTATAGAAATCTTGCCTACCATTTCCAGGTTCATTTCATATCCATAGTATGTAGTAGTTTATTATATAGGTACATATGTATATCAAATATGCATGTATGTGTATGTATATGCATGTTTAATTTCAATTATATAAATAATACAGGCTCTTTTAAAAAGTTAATACATAAAACTATAAAGAAGAAGAAAATAAAAACTACTTAGAATTCCAACTTCAGATAATCACCATGAACATTTTTGTGACTCTCCTTTCTTGTATTTCTTTATGTATAAATACATAAAGATATATATTTATCCTGTTATGTAAGTGGCATAAAATCATACCTATCTTTTTAAATCACATTCAGTTTTATATAAAAATAAAATTTGAGGTTTTGTTTTGTTTATTGCATAGCTCCTTCCTCATGCTGTTCAAATACCAATCCCTCTGACAAACTCGCCACAAGTAAGCAATATTAAAAAGTTGCTGCTTATTTTCTCATACCCTTCTTTATGCACTTATAATCAGATGTACTCTACGTTACTGGTTGACTTTCAGAGTAGACTCAAAATCTAAATATGAGACCCATAATATGGAAACTCCTCCAATTTACTTAATATAGAGTTAATTCATTAAAATTTAAAAAATCTATTTCTTTGTATATATCACCACAAATAAATGCAAATTTATAAAAATGCATACTTGTCTCATGTTGTATTTTTTGACATCTTTTTCTTTTTCCTTTTTCTTACGTCTCTGTCTACATCTCTATCTCTGTCTCTGTCTCTCTGGCATGGCATCCTCTTCCTCTAATAGATTCCTTTTAATGGCTACATAATATTACATATTCACATACCACACTTTATTATTTCCCTGTTGATGGCTATCCATTTTGTTTCTAGTTTTTTACACCAAAACTCTAGTATTGTTTCATAGTTTTTCACAGTGTGTGTGTGTGTGTGTGTGTGTGTGTGTGTGTTGATTTAATTTTTTGGATTATATGTTTAAGTCAAAAGGAATGTATAGTTCTATTTTTAATTGATATTAAACTGCTTTCCAAAAAGGCTGTAGTATTCATATTTCCATTAACAATGCATGTATGGGAATGCTATCTCACCTTTATAATTTTTTTTTTTTTTTTTTTTGAGACAGAGTCTCGCTCTGTCGCCCAGGCTGGAGTGCAGTGGCCGGATCTCAGCTCACTGCAAGCTCCGCCTCCCAGGTTTATGCCATTCTCCTGCCTCAGCCTCCCAAGTAGCTGGGACTACAGGTGCCCGCCACCTCGCCCGGCTAGTTTTTTGTATTTTTTTAGTAGAGATGGGGTTTCACTGTGTTAGCCAGGATGGTCTTGATCTCCTGACCTTGTGATCCACCCATCTCAGCCTCCCAAAGTGCTGGGATTACAGGCTTGAGCCACCGCACAGGGCCTCATCTTTATAAATTAATCTGAGTCTTATCTGAGAGTTAATATCATCCTCTCATTGACCTGTTCATTTGCATTTCCATGACTACTGGAAAAGAGGAAAGTCTCTTCATATGTAAAATGATCATTTAGATTTGCTCTTGTGTGAATTACCTATTCCTATCTTTTTGTATAAATTGCCTATTCTTATCCTCACATTCAGGTTGGGGTGTCTTTTTCCAGTCAAAGCAATTTGTATACTTCTGTGGTAGACAGCCTTCTAAAATGGTTCTCTATGACCCCACATCCTGATATTCGTGCTGTTGTATAACCCCCTCCTTTGAGTGTGGGCTGGATGTAGTTTGCTTCTGAAGATTAGTATATGGCAAAAGTGGTGGGATATCACTTCTGTGATTAGGTTACAAAAGACTATGACTTCCATTTTGTCAGTTTTCTCTCTGTGGCTCTTTTTTATGCTTGTCTGACAGAGAGGGCCACTTGGTGAGGAAGTGAGATGACCCCTAGCCAATAGCCTGTAAGAAACTTAGGCCCTTATTCCAACAATCCTCAAGGAAATGAATCCTTTGAACATCTGCATGAGCTTGGAAGCAGATTCTTCCTCAGTCAAGCCATTAGGTGAGACTATAGCCTGGTTGGCATCTTGATTGCAGCATTATGAAAGACTCTGAAGCAGAAAATTCAATAATGTGGCCTGGATTTTTGACCCACAGAAACTTTGAGATAAAAGTGTATGTGGTTTTAAGCTGCTAACTTTGGGGTTATTTATTTTATAGCATTAGACAATCAATAAAATTACATGTGTTAGATTTTTATCTGGAAAATACATTGCAAATATTTTCCCTGATCTTTCATTTGTTCAACTTTGTTTATGACACCTGTATTAGTCCATTTTCATACTGCTAGGAAGAAACACCTGAGACTAGGTAATTTATGATGAAAAAGAGGTTTAATGGACTCACAGTTCCACAGGCTGGGCAGGCCTCACAATCATGGCGGAAGGTGAAGGAGAAGCACAGGCATATCTTAGATGGTGGCAGGCAAGGGAGCATGTGCAGGGGAACTGCCCTTTATAAAATCATCAGATCTCATGAGACTTATTCACTATTATGAGAATAGTATGAGAAAACCTGGCCCCATGATTCAGTTACCTCCCACCAAGTCCCTCCCATGACATGTGGGGATTACAGGAACTCCAATTCAAGATGAAATTTGGACAGGGCATGGTGCCTCATGCCTGTAATCCTAACACTTTGGGAGGCCAAGGTGGGCGGGTTATTTGAGGTTAGGAGTTCAAAATCAGCCTGGCCAACATGGTGAAACCCCATCTCCACTAAAAATGCAAAAACATTAGCCAAGCATGGTGGTGGGCATCTGTGATCCCAGCTACTGGGGAGGCTAAGACAAGAGAATCACTTGAACCTGGGAGGCAAAGGCTGCAGTGAGCTCAGATCACACCACTGTACCTCAGTCTGGGTGACAGAGCAAGATTATTTCTCAAAAAAAAAAAACTGAAATGTGGGTACAGACATAGCCAAACCATATCATTCCATCCCTGGCCCTCGCAGATCTCATGTCCTCACATTTCAAAACACAATCATGCATTCCCAACAGTCCCCCAAAGTCTTAACTTAGTCCAATGTTAACTCAAAAGTACAAGTCCGAAGTCTCATCTGAGACAGGGCAAGTCCCTTCTGCCTAGGAGGCTGTAAAATCAAAAGCAAGTTAGTTATTTCCTGGTACAATGGGGGTAGAGGTATTGCACAAATATATACACTCCAAAGGGAATAAATTGACCAAAACAAAGGAGCCACAGGCCCCATGCAAGTTGGAAATTCAATAGGGCAATCATTAAACCTTAAAGTTCCAAAATGATCTCCTTTCACTCTGTGTCTCAAATCCAGCTCATGCAAGAGGTGGGTTCCCATGGCCCTGAGCAGCTCTACCCCTGTGGCTTTGCAGGGTACAGTCTCCCTCTAAGCTGCTTCCACAGGCTGGCACCAAATGTCTGCTGCCTTTCCAGGCATGCAGTTCAAGTTGTTGGTGGATCTACCATTCTGGGGTCTGGAGGACAGTGGCCCTCTTCCCACAGTTCCACTAGGCAGTGTCCTAATGGGGACTCTGTGTGAGGGAGGCTTCAACCCCACATTTCCCTTCCACATTGCCCTAGTAGAGGTTCTCCATGAGGGCTCCACTTTGGCAGCAAACTTCTGCCTGTACATTCAGGTACTTCCATACATCCTCTGAAATCTAGGTGGAGGTTCCCAAATCTTAATTATTGTCTTCTGTGCACCTGCAGGACTTACACCACATGGAAGCTGCCAAGGCTTGGGGCTTGAACCCTCTGAAGCACCTTGGCCCCATGGCTGGATGGGCTGGGATGCAGGGCACCAAGTCCCTAGGCTGCATACAACAGGGGGTCCTGGACCTGGCCCAGAAAACCATTTTTCCCTCCTAGGCCTCTGGGCCTGTGATGGGAGGGGCTGCTGTGAAGGTTTCTGACATGTCCTGGAGACATTTTCCCTATTGTCTTGGTAATTAACATTAGGCTCCTTGTTACTTACAGAAATTTCTGTAGCTGGCCTGTATTTCTCCTCAGAAAATGGGTTTTACTTTTCCATTGCATTGTCAGGCTACAAATTTTCCAAATTTTTATGCTCTGCTTCCTCTTCAATGCTTTGATGCTTAGAAATGTCTTCTGCCAGATACCCTAAATCTCCCTCTCAAGTTCAGAGTTCCACAGATCTCTGAGGCAGGAGAAAAATGTCACCAATCTCTTTGCTAAAACATAGCAAGAGTCATCTTCATTCCTGTTTCCAACGAGTTCCTCATTTCCATTTGAGACCACCTAGCCTGGACTTTATTGTCCATATCACTATCGGCATTTTGGTCAAAGCCATTCAACAAGTCTCTGGAAGTTTCAAACTTTCCCACATTTTCCTGTCTTCTTCTGAGCCCTGCAAACTGTTCCAACCTCTGCTTTTTACCCAGTTCCAAAGTCACTTCCACATTTTTGGGTATCTTAATAACTCTACCCCACTCTACCAGTACCAATTTACTGTATTAGTCTATTTTCATACTGCTACCAAGAAATACCCAAGACTGGGTAATTTATAAAGAAAAAGAGGTTTAATGGACTCACAGTTCCACATGGCTGGGGAGGCCTCACAATCGTGGGAAGACAAAGGAAAAGCAAAGGCACATCTTACATAGTGGCAGACAAGAGAGCATGTGCAGGGGAACTGCCCTTTATAACACCATCAGATCTCATGAGATTTATTCACTATCACGAGAACAGCATGGAAAAATCCTGTCCCGATGATTCAATTACGACCCAGTGGGAGGTAATTGGGGGGATTATGTGAGCCACAAATCAAGTTGAGATTCGGGTGGGGCCATAGCCAAATCATATCAACATCCTTTCCCATACAGAATTTAAAATTTTTACATAATCAAATATGTCTGTTTTTTTCTTTCATGGCTTTTAGATTTAATAGAGTATAAGTGTGTCTCCAGGACCTGTGTAATATCTAAAATCTCTTAAATGTTTTTCTAAGATTCTTAGTACTTTATTTTTTACTTAATATTACTTTTTGACTGAATATTATTGGGGAAAATACATAAAAGAATGATTCTCAGATCTTCTTCTTCTATATCTCCATTTTTCAAATTAGAAGTAACATTGATTTCTTTTGGTTGACTGACCATTGAGTACATTTTTGAAGTACATTATCTACTCAGGGTACAATCCAATTTTGTTAAGCATTCCATATTCTCAGATTATAAAACATTTTTCTTCTAGAAAAAAAATAAGGATAATTGAAGTAATTCCATAGCAAAGCAGTGATAAATTAAAATGTTTATCTGTAAGACTCCAGAAGGGAATGCTTAGATTAGATTATTATTTATTTCACGACTATTTATTAGAGGCATTCCATCTGCCAAGGACCATACTAGGTTCTGAAGTGTAAAAGGCTAAAGAAGACAGACACCTTCATGGGATCTTTGTACGGGCATTAAACCAGGTATTGCAAATGTGGTGAATAATATGGGAGGATAGACAAGTGTTGCAGGACTTTTCTTTAGTTCAGCTAAAGACAGGGTTCTTGTCTGTCCCATGGCCATGAAAATTTGGGCTGGCAGATGGCTTAAAGGGTGAGTCAAGCAGGGTTTTATTGGGTTAAAAGGGACTTGAGGAAACAGGGACTCTTGCAAGGCCAGAGTCCCTCTTCTAGAGTGCTTCCCTTCTGGCAGTGTGAATCCCAGGTTCCACACAGGAAGGGGAGGGACCAGGTTCCTCCCCATCCCCTCTCCGGCTGCAAACATTGTGAACTTCCTGAGGCTCCACCTCAGTGGGCAGGCTGTTTGGAGTTTCTCCAGGGACTCGCTCCCACCTGGCTGTCTCATTCTCCCCTCTAAAGAAGTACATCTAACTGCCATTGGATTAAGGATAAGGACAAAGATGGATCTTAAACCCTTCCTGCTGACAGGGGGTGTTGTTTTGGGGAAACAGCAGTCAGAGCTCTCTCAGAGGCTGATCTAAGGGACACCAGCAGAAGGGGCCATTGTCAGAGGCTCCAGTTGCATGACTGTTTGGAGTTTGATGGCCTGAAGGCAAGAACCGGCAAACCAGCTTATTAGAAAACATGTATCAAAACAAAACACGGGGAGGGGTAAAGACAGCTCAAAAATTCTGAGGCCTGTTAACAGTTTGCTCAGGGAGAGGAAGGCCAAAAGCCCAACTGGCAAAAAACCTTTACCCTTTTGCTACATGTCAGGCTTCTGGGTTCCCTTCCCCTGGGCCCCAGTCCTAAGCCAACCAGTTTAAGGTTTGGGGGATTAACTCTTTCCAGTTTGGAGGATGTATCTGAGGGGAGTGTCTTGTAATATGGAGACATGATTACCTAGTATTGAAGAGAGAACAAAGCAGGAGAAAGGAATAAAAATCAGGTGTATTTTTCAAAGAAGTCCCAGGGATTCAGGATGCATTCTAAAGGGGTACAGACTGAAGATGAATGGCTACCCATCTAGGAAGAGGGGAGCAGGCATCCTTGGTTCCCTTTTCTTCCTAGCAGATACCCAGTGTACATGAGGGAAAGAAGGAAGAGCATCCTCTTTCCCTCTTCCATCCTTGCATCCCCAAGTCCCGGTGACCTTGTGAAGTCCCGCCATGAGTGCCAAAGCAGCTTGCACCCATGAAGCAGGGGGGCCTAGGGGTGGGAATCATCTGCTCTTACCCATATATGCCCTATCTCCCCTGCTGTCAGTGGCCTTGGATTCCCTAGGCCTCATTAATGCCATGGATACTAACATGGCCTTTATCCATGAAATAGGAAGCTTGGGGTTGGCTTAATGGGCAGGAATCAGCCATGTTCACCTGCGCTGTGCCTTTTAACCTCTGTTGCCATTTGCCTCTGGATCCCTTAGATCCGGTTTTCTTTCCTAGGGCTTTGACCTAAGCTTGGAATTGAGTCTGGGACAAAAACGTATCTGGGAAGTTGGGGGGTTGGGGGGAGGTGTTTGTATGGATTCCTTATCATAAGCCAAATGCTACCGTGAAACTGTGGAACTGAGTCTTCCAACAAGGGGGAGGAAAGGATGTCTTGTGACACATCCAGATAACTGGTGGCTATAGATATACTTGCTAGTATTTGACTGCATGGTACTTAGCTTTGGTTAGTTTCCTTGGTCTTACTTTTCCAAAAAGAAAACCTTCTCCTGATGGGCATCACCTGGCAGTATTTGCAGGATAATTGCTCAGAACTAGAATATTTGTCCGAATTTCTACATTACCCATCCCTTTTGTTCTTTCTGAGCTGCAGCCAGGGATTGCTAGTTGATTCACAGGAGCAAGCCTAAAATGTAGGCAAAGACTTAAAAACAACTAGTGAGTTTAGAATTTAATGACAAATGTGTAAGTTTTGAAACGTGATTTCTCTCTCTCTGGTCCTCATATTTATTAAAAAACAAATCATCATAGGACTGAGTGGTTTCCAAAACAGACTTTAGCTTTATATTTGGTCTGATTATTTGCATACAGTGCAGCAAGAATAGTTATTTCTACATAGGCCTGTTGAATTGGCTTCGATGGAATTGTGTTCCACAAGGAATCTTACATAAGACCTTTTAAAGCCAAGCCCAACCATGGCTTTATATCCTAAAATACCTGTGAGTTGGATGATCCTCTCCTTTTAAGGTCCCAAGATAAACTTGGAGCTCCTAGACTTGTTAGAAAATGACATTCTGTACAGGGACTGTGTAGACGATAGTATGAGGCTAGTTTCCCCACTGGGCTTTTATTGACTCTGCAAGTCTAGATTGACTCCTGAAAGGGAAGCATACCCTTCCAGTCAAAGCCTTGGTAAAATTACCAGTTTTTCCAAGTGTGTCCTATTGCAAAAGAAAAATAGATTCTTACTGCGCTGATGCAAACAACTATATTGCCATAAGAATACTCACAGATAGTTTCCAAATTCTAGAGAAACCAGGCAGAGAAACAAACATGCTCCAAATCTTGATCACAGGAGTGTAAACCTTACTTAATTATTAAAGGCCATAAATAGCTCAAAATAAGTTTCCTTGGCTCTGAAAAACTAAACAAGGATCACCAATATTCCAAGCAAAAGTAAAAAGGTTTCTTCAGCTTTGAGTTTGGTCCATTTAGTTAACTCTGGTTTTGCTTTATATTCGTGAACATTTCAGCTCTTCATGAGTCTTGGACATTTTCCTTTATTCCAATGTCACGATCTCCAAAGTTATCAGAAATCTGATTGTCTTAAATACAATCAGAAATTGTATCTGAGAGCACCTGTCAGAGTCTTATAGCCTATTATAAACCATCTTTTGAAAAGGATTAAAACAATGACAACAATTGTCTGTGAATAGCAAAATGTCCAGGGTAGTTAAAATTAGAAATACAATTGACAAAGAAGTTTGGTTATCCCCGTGGTTTACAATAACTTAACATAAAAACCTTAATTATGATTGAGAGCATACACTCAGACATTAGAATTTTAGAAACCCCATACAATTTTGGAACATATATTAGCATTATTCACCAAGATATAACCTAAAGAAGACTGAGCATCATTTTGGCAATCCCATGTACCTAAATATGCCAAATAATCCTGTTTACCTTTCTTTTTCTGGACACTTCAGGAGCCCTCTTAAGTATTCAAAAAGCCAGGTGCCAGGGAAGACAATTTTGAAACTGAAGTTTGATTTTGGGAAGGCTGTTGAATGTTCAAGGTTTAAAACACTTGATATTAGGAAAGAGAGTTCCAGATTATCATAAGTGATTTTGCCAAAATGATGACTTAGAAATTTAAAGAAGCAAAAACCTTTTATAACCCCTTTAAATTTAGTTAGTATGTTCACACAGAGAACCTCTTCTGCAAGATTAATTTCCACAATTCTTCTGCCACTTCTTCAGCTTTTCCTATCTTACTCAAAACTGAAGTTCAAAGCTGAACCCCTTCTAGCCAGCCAGCTGTGCAGAACCCTTGGGCCATGAGTCCCAGCCCCTGCAGAAAGGGGAGGGGGAGAGAGGACTCCCTGCTAACCTGTCCTTCCCAAAAAAGGAAGGAAAGGGCCTTTCTCCCAACCCCCACCCCTGGGAGCCACCAGGTTTGGGGGCACGTTTTCCCCACCCTCAGAAGTCGGAGGATGAAAATGCTTAGGAGCAACAGTGAGAAGTCTTGAGTCCCCATTTCACTCACCACTTCTCAAGCCTCCATGTTGCATGTCAAAAATGTTGCAGGACTTTTCCTTATTTCAGCTAAAGATGGGGTTCTTGTCCCTTCCACGGCCATGAAAATTTAGGCTGGCTGATGGCTTAAAGGGTGAGTAAAGCAGGGTTTCATTGAGTGAAAAAGGAGAAACGGGGGAAACTCCCTCTGCTAGAGCACTTCCAGCCCGGCAATTTGAAGAATCCCAGGTTCCACACAGGAAGAGGAGGGGCAAGGTTCCTCCCTGCTGCAAACACGGTGAACTTCCCAGGCTCCTACTCAGTGGGCAGGCTTGTTGGAGTTTCTCCAGGGACCCCCTCCCACCTGGCTGTCTCACAAGGACAACATGTGGCAGGGAACCCTAACAAAGACCATGATGGAGAAAACACATTTAAGCTGAGAAGTGAAGGGTAAGAGTCGGCCCTGAAAATCTGTCAAAAGAAGTCCCAGACAGAGGAAACAGTCTGGGTAACTTTCTAGGTGAGAGTGAGCATGACACAGTTGAGAAACTGAACAGGGAAAGATTAATGGGCTAGAACTCCAAGTATATGTGAGCAGCAAGAGCTGACCTGGTGAGGTAGTAGGCACCAGGTGGTGGAGAACCTCATAAATGATGTAATGGAATTAACACTGTATCCTTATAGGAATAGAGAGCAATAGAATGATTTCAAGATTGAGAGTGTCATGATGAAATCTGTGTTTTAGAAGTTACTCAACTTACGGTTTGGAGAACGAATTGAAACAGAAATTAAATTGAGGAGACCACTTAAAAGACTGAATAAGTCAAGTTTCAGAATTGCAAACAACCTTAGCTAATTTAAAACGTTTGACTAGGGCCAGGTGCAGTGGCTCATGCTTGTAATCCTAAGACTTGGGGAGGCCGAGGTGGGAGGATCCTTGGGCCCAGGAGTTCAAGACAAGCCTGGGTAACATGGTGAAACCCTTTCTCTACAAAAAGTACAAAAAATTAGGCAGGCATGGTGGCCCACGCCTATAGTCCCAGCTACCCGGGAGGCTGAGGTGGGAGGGTCACCTGAGCTGGGAGGTTGAAGTTTCAGTGAGCTGTGTTTGCACAACTGCCACTCCAACCTGAGCAACAGAGTGACATCTTGTCTCAAACAAAGTTTGGCTGGGAAGGTGAGATAATATAACAGTGGCTGAAGAGGACATTGGGTCAAAGGAGTTTTTTTTGTTGGAGTTTTAGTTCGGTTTTAACACAGGAAAGAGCTAGTTCAGAATAAATGTCTGAAGATACATGAAATAATATAGCAAACCAAAATTGATGCAGGCTATTAATTTGAATCCTCAACAAGGTGATTTTTAAAAAATATTTGGCTAATATTTAATGGGAATGGGAAACTGACTTTCAATATAAAAGAAATGGCATACCTTATTTAAAAT
Source organism: Colobus angolensis palliatus (assembly GCF_000951035.1). NCBI lineage: Eukaryota > Metazoa > Chordata > Mammalia > Primates > Cercopithecidae > Colobus > Colobus angolensis. The sequence goes on from NW_012118099.1 coordinate 1,143,758, forward strand.
TCTGATTCAAATAAGGGATCTCTTTAAGCACTAAACATTATACAACATTTAATTTATTTGGAATTGTCATATTTCAGAGATATTTTTTACTCAAAACTGGATATTTACTCATTCCAAATCTCTATAGATAGAAGTAACTTAAGCATGTTAGCTACAGGTTTTGTTTGAAATATTTTAAAGTCCTTTTTTCCTAGATTCATGTTGGCAAGAAGTTTTCCAATTTTTCTGTAGTTCTTTCTTTTATAATTTTCAAAATCAGGTAATATTTTGGGCGCATTTATTAGATAAGTCACTCTCTCCTGGAAAACAGTATTATTCTTTATGTTAGAATGTACTCTGCATTATAAGGATGGCAGCTTATGTAGGGGGTAGTTGTAAAGTCAAAGTTCTTAGTGATAATAATGTTTTCTCAAATTAATCCTTGGGTATCCCTTACATTAAATATAAAGTGGAGTGTTCATGGTTTGGTATATACACTGCTCTATCATAATATGCATGTATACATGTGTAAACTAGACAGTAATGTCAAGGATATAATAGCCTGTATATATGCGAAGTATAATTCTAGAGTATTTTTAATTATGGGGTAACAAGATAAGGAGAATGAAATCTTTTTTAAAAAAAACAATAATGCTAAATAAACCATATACATTCTGAATATCTTTGTGTGGCTCTGAAGATAATAATGGTGATTCACCACAGTGACTGATGCTGACAGTAATGATTACTCCAGTGTCTGTGTGATGAGGAATGAGATAATGAAGATGGGCCTTGTACACACTCCAGGGATTAGTTTTTCTCCTCCCTGACAGCACTATTTGGGTCATATGAGCAGTGAGGGGACCCACAGGCAGAATTGCTCATAGTATTTAAATTGTTATTTTGCTCAGCTCTCACTTTTATTCTTACTCTCTCTTTAGTGGTTCATATATAATTGATTTTATATAATCAAATACACGTTTGGTGTTTCTCCACTGTGTTAGGCTTGAGGATTTCATTTGCCTCCTAACAGTTGTCAGCTGGCCAACTTCATTGTTGGTGGCAACACTGTGATTCTACTTATATATCCTTGCATCCTGCAGTGGGAAAGATCACAAAAATTCATTTATGATGGACCAGAGTCAGAGGAATATGCTTCTTTGTTTGTTTCATTTTGTTTGGTTTACATTTCCATTCAGTAACAGGCCAATTTATGCTTTGCTTATATAAGAAAACCTAAATTAACTGTTAATGTTTTTCTCTAATAATTTATTTCAAGGATGCTCTTCACTTCTTACAAATCGGCATGCCAGGCTGCTGCTCAGGTGATCTGCCTCTTGGACCAGCTTTGAAGATGGGAAAATGATCAGTGCAAGATCCCTGAGATGCTGAGACACGATGGGATGGAGGAAAGCTATGGGACAAGTGGCCTTTCATAGGAGGAGGAGCTCCCTGTTAAATGTGAGGAGCGAAGCAGGACAGGAGCATGAGAACAGGTAGGTGTAGAGATGTGGAGAGTTCCCATTTGCTGAGATAGGTGAGAGAATCGGAAGTTTGACAGGAATTTTGACATGGAAATGGGAAGACAAACTGACCAGGGAAACAAAGATTGCCAGGCTGTTCCATCTGAGAGCCCAGCTGAAGGTGATGATCATGCTTTTATGAGGACAGCAATCTGATCAGCTGTCAGTCTTGCTGTAGCAGTCTTAGCAGCCTGGGTTGAGGTAGAGGAGCTCTTCATTTCAGGAAGGACAATATCAGAAGCCTGAGGAGAGAACCCAATTACAAAAGACTAAGGAGTTAAGACATGAAGGTAAATGTCTTAGTTTATTCCTGCTGTTATAACAAAGTACCTTAAATTGGGTAACGTATAAATAGTAGAAATTTTATTTCTCACTGTTCTGAAGCCTGGGAAGTCTAAGATCAAGGTGCCAGCAGATTCAGTGTCTGGTGAGGCCTTGCTCTGTGCTTCCAAGATGACACTTTCTTACTGCGTCCTCACATGGCAAAAGGGTCAAAGGGCCAGTTCACCTTCTGAACCTTTTTTTTTTTTTTTTTTTTGAGAACGAGTCTCACACTGTTGCCTAGGCTGGAGTGCAGTGTTGTGATCTCGGCTCATTGCAACCTCTGCCTCCTGGATTCAATCGATTCTCCTGCCTCGGCCTCATGAGTAGCTGGGATTACAGGCACCTGCCACCACGCCCAGCTAATTTTTTGTATTTTTAGTAGAGAAGGGATTTCACCATGTTGGTTAGGCTGATCTCGTCTCCTGACCTCATGATTCACCTGCCTTGGCCTCCCAAAGTGCCGGGATTATAGGCATGAGCCACTGCACCTGGTCCTGAAGCCTCTTTAATGAGGGCATTTGTTCCATTCGTGAGTGGCCCTCACGACTTAATCACTTCCTAAAAAGCCCACCTCTTAATACCAGCACAACGGGGATTAAGTTTCAACATGAATTTTGAAGGGACACAGACATCCAAACCCTAGCGATAGGCTGATTAAAGAGTCATGTAGACACTTCTAAGGCAGTGGGGCATAGGTGTCAAGGCCCCTGGAGTGCTGACCATGTGGAAATGCAACAGTCATGAAGCTGCAGTCATTAATGTAACTGACAAAAGCTGTACAGCATAAAAAGGCTGTTTAATTTTATGCCGAGTCCATAATTTTTGCAGCATGTAACCCTAAGCTTGTTCCAAGTGTAAATATTAGTCATACAATTTTGTGATCCAAATAGTGATTTCTACTTTTTGAGCAGAGGGAAGGCTAAGCATAACAGGTTGACTTGAGGAGGAAGAGTCCCATTTCCTCCAGGGAACTGAAGGGCCTCTAATAGATGGTTCACTGCCCCTTTAGACGGACCTTAAGGGATTAAGTCAGCCCTCAAGTGAATGTCTAGGAAACAGCCATAGCTATGTGACTCACCTGGGAAAGCGCTAGTTTCAGGCATGCTGGGACAGATGTCCTACCCCAGAGCGTACAGTCAGTGTACTTTTAGTCAAGACTCAGGGAAATCACACAAAAAAAGGTCCTCTTCTTTTCTTGGTCACAGAACATAGAGGTGTATAAAAATCTTTACTTTAAATAAATGGCATGGGAGAAGAGGAAACCGGGCACTAGTCCTTGTTCTGATACTTTCTGTGGAACGTAGAGGAAATTCTTTCACCTAGAGGCTGAATGGTGCAAGGGTTTTGTTTTTGAACTCTGAAGCCCCATGCTGTGGGTCCAATCCCACCATCTCCATTGATTATAGTAACTACGTGACCAGGGAGTGTTATTCAAGCTCAAGTATCCTGATTTACTTATCTGTATGATAGAAAAAAAAATATTGGTTGTGGGTAGTAAATTAGATAATATTTGCTAAGGTACAGTGCTTGGCACATAGTGAACGCCTGGTAAAGTCTGATGCTTGTATGGGCCTGTTTTCTCTAAAATGAAGTTCTTGGACTACTATCTTTTTTTTTTTTTTTTCCCCAGCTCTGAAGCTCTAGGATTCTGTGATGAAAATAATTTTTTATTATTGTTCCATAGTAGGAGTCAGCAAACTTTTTCTGTAAAGATCTACAGTCTCTGGCATTACTACTCAATTCTGATATTGTAGTGTGAAAGCAGCCACAGACAGTACTTGAAAGAATGGGCATGGCTATGTTGCATCAAAACATTATTTACAAAACTAGGCCGAGGCTGAGAGTTGACCCACGGGCGGTGATGTGCTGACCTTTGTTGTATAGAATTTTAAAAAGTGGGGAAAATAAGTGAAATGCAATTTGTAATGGAAAAAGGACAGAGCAAGTCATGTTCTGTAAAATTGTATAAGCTTATAACATATTTGTTTAGCCCCAAAACTTTTTTTATATTGAGCATATGAAAGAAAGCAGATGCTCTACAACGAAAGTGGATAATAGAAATACAATAAACAGCACTCATAAGCTTAAATGTTTATAAACATGGGCATAAATACATAAAAGAAGTGAAATGGAAAAGAGTAGCCCATAAATTCATATTTGCTACAAGTTGAAAGAAGACAGGAAGGTGGAAATCATGCAAAAAGCATGAGAAACTGAAGTTGTAGCAAAGAGCTAATGTTCCTTCTGACTCCATAATTAAAGAGACATGCATTACACCAGCTCAGAGACTTGCAGAACGATTGACTGAGCTGTGGGCCACTCTCCTTATTAAGTTAGCCCAGTGACTAATCACCCAGCAATCAGGCCTTCATAGCATCTGGTACCTTGACAAACAATATCTAACTTTATAGTAGCTATACTTTCCACGAGCACGACCTGAAATTACGTTGGGAAAAGACAAAAAAGAAAAGTACGATAAGTGAAAAAGAGCCACGAAACAAGAAAGGTACAAATGAAGAAATACTAGTGTAGCAATGTAAAATTAGAATCCAAATGCCTCACTGGGGCGTCACCCTGGGAGACCTGGGAAATCACACACATGCTATAGCAAAGACTCTCACCATCCTCAGGTCCGTTGCGGCCCCCGCCGCCCCCAGCTGCTCCACTGATGTCTTTGTGTCACACTACATTTCTCCCTGCTGCCAGGGATCCCCTGGGGTGCTTCTCCTAAGTAGAGTTTACTCATTCTAGAAAGAGCAAACAGGATAATATTTGAGCAAATAATTCACTCTTTGTCTTTTTCCTTCCTCTTATTTCAAACATCCTAATACCTGACAGAAAACTCGACATCAATGACCTTTTTTATCTTGTGCCAAGGTGTAAACCCTTTAAAGAAATTGTGTCAGGTACCCCAGAGTGGAAAGGGAGAAAAGATAATGACTTTCAAGTCCAGCAGAAAAAGAAGGCAGAGGTTTCCAGAGACCGTGTAAGGAGATGAATGTGAGAGCGTTTCTCTAATATTAGGGATCCACATATTGCTCCGTGGCCAACCCTGACAAAGGGAAGAGACCCCAAGGATGGTTGCAGAGGGCACCTAAGGCTGGTCCTAGAATCCAGTGCCCTCAGGTTGGCTGCTGGGGCTGATGGCCCCGACTGGACTGTAGCAACAGGCATCTCAGTAGGACCATAACGCATGACCAGAAGAACCAACCTGATGTTCTGACAATACATAAGTTTTTTGCACAGTCCTTGCAGGTGGGGAGTCCCAGTGAGGACTGAAATTATATTTTCCACCAGTCTTGATGGAGGAGGAGCCAGGGCAGATTTCAATTGATTTAAATCTATGAAGAAACATAGTGATTCTTGAAAAATAGCATCTGTTGGCTGATATTCATATATCAACAAATATTTGGGAATAAGGGCTGGGAAGGAAGAGGAACTTTCCTATTCTAATTGGCACAGTCTCTGAATCTGAACCAGCAGGCTCCATGGAGATGAGATCAGGTGTGTGGTGGCAGCATGACCACAGTGGCTGAGAAAGAGCAGAGGGCTGCCCTGTAAATCCTTCAGGGGGTAAATGAGCGCCCAGGAAAAAACATGGAGAGTGGGTGGAGTAACATAATTGAAAACAGCTTGGAAAAGTGGGCCTATTTTTTTTTGAACTAAAAATGAGTAAAGTGCCTTTTCAAGAACTGGATATAAAAATGAAACCAAGAGATAAAGAAAACTCACTATATTTAGCTGTTCACACACACACACACACACACACACACACAGAGAAAGAGAGAGGGAGAGCATGTGCGCTGATACGGTAGTCATGCCATACATTAAGAAAATCTTGTCCTCTTGTACTTTTAATAAGTTGTCTGGTTGTGCGATGACCCAGTGCTTGGAGATGGGGGGAGCAAGAGGCTTCCTGACCTGCTAATAGAACTTAAAAGCCCGTGGACCCATTTTACTGGAAAGCAAAACTGCTGGGGGTTGGGGTAGGCAGTGTGGCCTCTTCTGTCTGCAAACGCTGTGACTTTTTTTTTTTTTTTTTTTTTTGAGAACGAGTCTCACACTGTTGCCTAGGCTGGAGTGCAGTGGCCCCATCTCAGCTCACTGCAAGCTCCGCCTCCCGGGTTCACACCGTTCTCCTGCCTCAGCCGCCGGAGTAGCTGGAACTACAGGCGCCCGCCACCACGCCCGGCTAATTTTTTGTATTTTTAGTAGAGACGGGGTTTCACTGTGTTAGCCAGGATGGTCTCGATCTCCTGACCTTGTGATCCGCCCACCTCGGCCTCTCAAAGTGCTGAGATTACAGGCGTGAGCCCCTGCGCGCGGCCACGCTGTTACTTATTGAGGAAAGCACTCAGAGCAGAGAAGGGAGAAGGACACTGTCCCAGCTGGCCAGGTTAGCTGAGTCAGCCTTGGCAATCTGGACAGCTAGTGTGGTAGGCCATTTTCACACCCACTTTCTCACCTGACTCTCATTTCCAGTGAGATCAACGGGATCCAGGTAGCAAGTCACTTGCTTAATCCATAGATTCGGTGTAATATTAGTTGTTGTTATAAGTTATACCAGTCCCCTTATGTAATGTGTCTTATTTAACTATTATAATCGCACATGTTAGGCTCATTGTACATATTCTGAGCAATAAGCAATTCCCCAGAGTGACTAGTAGAGTAATTCAAACCAGGTTCTCTGGGTTCAGAACCCGCGCACTTACTTCCTCTTTATAGTGCTGCTTCTAAGAGCACAGCAATATAGGCTTTCACTACATTCCGCAGAGGGGGCACCAGTTGTGGGAAGAGATCAATGTCACAAAGCCACTGAAATCTGTTAAGGACCATGCAAGGTCAATGATAATTTATTTTGAAATGTCACATAAAGGAAGAAGGAATTATGTGAAGAAGGAAAAAAGAAGGTCCTTTTAGAAATAATTAAGAAGGGCTAATACTTAGCACCTGGAAAATATGAGTTTATTTTTGTTATGTTAATATACTCATTATTAAAGCCCAGTTCTGCACTGGGAAGTCCAGTAGGTTGAACAGGCTTTGAAAAGATGAATCCAGACAAAACCACTGATTTAGTTTTATAAAATTGTATTAATTATCATTATAATGAGAGAAAACATGTATAAGGTTAGAAGGCAGCAAAGTGAATCTTTTCTATTTGAAGAATTAAGTATCCTTAGTACACAGGGATTATCCATTATCTGCAAATATGTTACTAAATTTTCTTTTTGTGCATCCATCCTTTTTTTTTTCTTACAAAAACTGTCACAGATGTGGTCTTAAAATCTCTGCAGGGTTCAAAAGAAGCAATATATTTTTCTACTCCTGCAATGTGAGCCAACCATCAACAGATGAACTAAGCCCAATCACTCCATTCCCTTTTATATGATATTAGCTTACTGGTAGATTAGCAACCTGCTGTCGATACAGTCTATCTTTGTTCATTGGTTTAGTCATTTGGTCCAAAATATTTCCTGAGCTTCTAATATGTCCCAGGCACTGGAAACACAGAGACTAAATAGTGGTCCCTGCCTACATGAGCTGAGTTTTGTAGTGTAGGTGCATGGAATAACAAAGAATTGAGATGATATTTTGAAATACTATGAGAAGTCCCCTTCTTTCTCGGAAAATCTTTTTATTTTGTGGTCTTTTCACCATTTAACCAGGCAGAGAAACTTAGGCTGATTGCCTCAGAGAAGAAAAGACACGAAAGAATCCAGCCAGAATCGAGTCAAATTACTGGCTGAGAATATAAAAAGAAAGCCTGGAAAGCTTTAATTTCTAAGCGCCTGGCCTTTGGGGGAGAGGGAGTGGAGCTTATCTTTTGTTTTATTTATTTTATTTCATTTCATTTATTTTATTTATTTATTTCATTTATTTTCAAATTCTAAAACCTTGGCTCTGCCTCAATAGAATAAACCCCGAAAGACTGACCAGTTTCTACCAAAAACCAGGGCATGGGGTTGAATGTATAAAATGCTTTCCTACCTCAGAGGAGAAAGAGCCTTTCTGCGTTGAGGGAAGAGCTTTGAGAAAGTTGAGAAAGCAGAGCTAAAGTGTTGAGATGCAAATGTGGGGTCTGCTGAAACCTCTGCATGGAGGCTGAGGAGATGGAAGGGTGCCACCTAGAAACATTTAGGATCTGAGAATAGAAGATGCCCTGCTTTCCATCTGGAGTAGTATGGTGGCCTTCTGTTTGGTCATTGCCTATGCCAAACTACATGTTAATATTTTTAACATTTTCCTTACACTGGAGAGTTTCAATGGGTTTTCATCAGGGGGTGTAATATGATGTGACTTGTGTTTTGAAAGATGACTGAGTGAAGATTAAGAGGATAGACTGGAGGAGGAATGCCCAGAGACTCATAGAAAAGCTTGGAAGCAGTGGTACAGACTTGAGGGGACGGCAGCCCCAGCTGAGAAGTGTCAGGACTGACTCAAGTTCACTTCTCAGGGAGAGAAAGAGAGATTGTGGGATTGCTGTCAGATTGCTGGCACAGTAGACTGAATGGTGGTGCCATTAACAGGTAGATAATTCAGGAGAAGGAGGGGGCTTAGGGAGGGAGATAACGAGTTCGGTTTTCGTCTAGATGTGCTATGAAATCTTAAAAGTCCTTGAGAAATTGGAGAAATGTGAACTGGTTGATAATAAGGTAAGGAGGATTTGAAGCTAGTGGAATGAATAAACCCACTGTGTTTATTAATGAATTATGATGCCTCTCAAGGGAGGTCTCTGGGTTCTACTGGAGGGCTCTGCCCTTGGCCTATTTTTTCAAGAACTTGGATGTAGACACAGAAGATATGCTCATCAAATTGGTGTATGATGCAAATATTGAAGAAACAAATATTACAATAGATGACAGCATTAAAAATTCAGAAGGCTGAAGCAATTGTCTGAAAATAACAGGATGACACTTAGAATAAATATAAAGTCTTGCATTTAGGTTTAAAACAAAATGAATGGCACAGTTACAGGATCTGAAGGCCTGACTTGGCAGCAATTTGTCCCAACAATTAAATCAGGATTTTTGTTGGCTTAAAGTTTATGATGAATCAACGGTGTGATGCAGCCACTTAAAGGCAATCCCCTCTCCAGATGTGATGAAGAAGAGTTTAGAAGACCTACTTCCTAGCAAAGTTCCCTCAGTTTTTCAAAACTAAATGTTTTTTAGAATGAAAAGAGTTTAAAGAAACCACAGATTAAAAACCAAGGCTTTTGGTCATTTATTCCAAACACACAAGGTAGAGAATTGCTCTCACTTGGTGGCTTTATGTCCCTGATTGCATCAATTCATCCAGAGACAACTCATGCCCACTGAAGAGACATGTGCTTTCCTGCATTTTCCAGGTCCTTTCAGCTGGGTTGGGACCATGTGACAGAGTTCTGGCAGATAGGAATGAGAGCAGAAGTGATATGGCACTTCTGGTCCTAGGTTCCTAACTGTTGTTGTGTCTCCCTTATCCTTCTTCCTCCTGATCAGAAGAACTTGAAGTCACATGTTGAGGTGCTGGCAGACAAAATGGAGAGAGCCTTGACCCCTGAGTCACTGGATAGTAGAGAGCTCTGCTGACCCACATGACTTCACATGAGGAAGAAACAAAATTTTGCAGTTATTGAGCACCTGCAGTTTAGGGGTGTCTCTATTGTTGCCACTAGCATAACCCCCCAGCCCTAATAGCATTTATCCTTGAACATCCCTGGTTTGTCCTTGAACATCACCTAGCAAAGGTGTAGCAATGGCTTAGCCCTTACACTTCTCTACAAGGAACTTCTGAGAAACTCTGCTTGTGGCCCCAGTTTGGAGTTTTTTGGTGGATAAATAATGTACTCGCACACAAAACTGATGGAACTCAATTTTAGTAACATGCCAAAGAAAACCACTCTTTTGGTCCACAATTCCTTTATATTAAAAAAAGTACCAATTTATACTAAGGCATTAAAAACATTTATTCATAAAATATAACATACTTTGTGAATTGTCCCAGAGAATGTTTTTATATTGATTCAGGGTTTTGACGGACCCTAAGGTACCTTCCATTTCATTAAGTAGAGCAGAAATTATAATGTAAGTAAAATGGAGGAAATCTTAGAGGTCATCTAATGCTACCAAATACCAGACTTTATAGAGTAGGAAATTGAGCCTGAGAGAATTTGCGATATTTATCCCAGGTTTCTTTGATCTCCTGAATTGCATTTGTAGTGTTCTTCCCAGTATATTGTTTTAAAATTATAGTATTTAAAAGCAAACAATGACAACAACAAAAAACCCGCTTAATTCTTTTTACCTTGCAAGGAGCTGATTCCTTTCTCCTGAACCTGTTCCATCATTATAACTCCACGAAAGGGGATAGGAAAGTTTCCTCAGGAACAAAGAGAGGAAAGAAGATGTACAGCAGATGGGAAATCTGTGCAGGTGTAGAGCCTGCATTATTTTCATACTACATAACCTTTCCTGGTCTTTTCCCTCTTCTTCTTCAAGCCTTTTTCCTATCACACACATACACACACTACAAAATCTTTCTGGAACAGATACCTTATCTTCTTTCTCATTCCAGTTTAAACTTAGTCTAGGACAGTGATATTTTTAGTTCAATTGAGTTTTTATAAACTCTAGTTTATCATTTTAACCCCAGAGCATCCTTATCTCAAGGATCTTTCCCTATTCTCCACCCTCTAGTTTTAACCCTTTCCTGCAGAGCTTGGAAACAAGCTTATTAGAATGATGATCCCTTGGTTAAACCAGGATCTCCCACAGCTCATGTCATCATCTGCCAGGCTCTCACAGAGGGTAGCCAGAGGTAACTCCATCATGGACAGATGTCCAGCTTGTGCTTACCATATTGGGAAGCCCAGTGGTCAGTGCCATTGTTTACTTCTTCCCTTGTACCTTCCTGCCCAACTATTTGTTGCTTCAGTTGGCAATCCTATGGAATGGCCAGCAGGCCCCTGTGTTTTTTCCTTCTACAGTCAGGTCTAGGTTCATGGGAATCCCAAGAGTCTCTGCCACCTTTGACTTGATTCCATGAGAAACCAGGAGAGTGATCCTTGCCCTTTGGACATTCAATACCCTTCCTTGACTTTCCCCCAGACCCTTCTCTGTGCTCCAGGAACCCCATGGTGGGGCCACAGGACCCTGCAACCCTCCAGGAGGAAGGAGATGCCAGTCTTCCCTTTGTACCATCTGCCATGTGCCCGCATTTCACTAGAGAAGTCCTTAAAGACCTCCACCTTTGGAAAGTCAGGAAATCAGTTGACTTTTACCTCCTCCCACAATAGAGATGGGAGAGAAAGGGACACTTACTACTTTAATAATAATAAAACCAACATAGCACTTGCTGTGTGCCAACCACTTTACAAACACTCTACATGATAACTCATTTAATCCTCATAATGACTCTAATGAGTAGGAATTCTAAATAAAGTGACTCTTTTGTTTTGTAAATACTGAGGTAGGAGAATGGTGAAGACTGCTTCATAGATTCTACTGAAATACTCAGTATTACAGCCCTAAGAGTATTACAGTCCAAGTCCTTTGGCTGTCAGTTTAGAGCTGTCTCCAAAATTACGTGATCACCAGTCAGTAATCTTGAAGGAGTAGGAAAGGGTGGTGGTCTGTGCACCACACTCTTATGCTACAATTACTTTGCTGCTTACAGTAGGAGAATAATATGAATGTATGCATGCCGGTTTATGTCTTTTTATTGTGCTTTTAAACTGTAAGAGTGATATACGCTGTAACAAATTCAAACAAGAAAGAAATACAACAAATGAAAAATGATTTTCGGTTAGTCAGTTGCCTCATCCCCTTACATTTAACCACTTCAAACAGTTTGAGTGTGTGTGTAGGTTTTCTTTGTATATACTTTTCTCAGTGTAGATACAAGTGTATATATATAGATATTTTAATTTTTGTAAAAATACGATATGCTATACATGCTTACCTATATGCATATATATGCTATATGTACCTATGTGGCACAGGATCCTTTTGGTGCCACTTAGCCAGCCAGAAATCTCCGTAGCCATCAGCGCCTCTGCCCGGACTTCACTCAGGCCCACTGGGCTCACTCCGCTCACTCAACACAGCAGGCTGCTGTCAGCTCACACTACTGGCCCAGATCCTGTGCCCACCATGCTCTGCACTCAGTAGCTGGTCCGGGCATGCTGTCACAGGCTTCCTTCTTGGGCACTGGCATCTGGACAAGGGGGGATGTGGCAGTGCCCAAAAACTCGGAGATGCCAGCAACCGCAGAGCCCCAAGGGGTGTTACAGCTTTTTATTCATTTAACGTAGCACCACATCAGTGCATGTAGATACATCTCATTTTTTTCGTCATTTTGTTTTATTCCCTGGTATGGATGTTACATCAATTATTGATCCACTTTCCTGTTGATGGTATTTGCATTGTCTCCCATTTTTTGCTGTTATAACAGTGTTACAATGTACACACACACATACACACACACACACACACACACGTCCTTTTCCCAGTAGACCCAGTACTTTTCTAAAATAAGTTCTGTAAGTAGTACTTCTGGGTTGTAGAATGTCTTTATTTTAAATTTGAAAAATTCTGCCAAACTGTCTTTCAAAAATGTCATACCAATTTACACATTACAGAAATTACACATTAACAAAATATGAAGGGGTTTACCTCCTTATCCACTTAAAAACACTATATGTCATCAATATTTTATTAAATTTTGCCAATTTAATAAAAAAACTTTTCTGTATTATGGATTACATAATTGAGCATTTTTCAAATATTATTGATCATTTGTAATTTTCTCTCTAAAAATGCCTCTTCATATTTGTTCATTTTAATCTCCCTCCTTCTGACTTTGGTCTTTTGATATTGTTTTATAGGAGTATTTTAGGTATAATGGATGTTATCAGTGTTGTAAATATTTTCCCACAGTCCTCATTTGGCTTTTAAATTTGTTCTTATGAGCTGGTTTTTGCCAAAAAGAAGTTTTGACTTTTTAATCATTCCAATCTGTCAACCTTTCCTTTATGGACTCTGGGCCTCCTGTTAGACTTAGAACATTCTCCCCAATCCAAGACTGTAAAACTGTGGACAGTGTATTTATTTAGAGCATTAGATGACCAAATTCAAAGAGGCCACAGTAAGATAATTGATAGGGTGCCAAAGAAAATAGCCCAAAGCCCTGCTGAGGAATCTGCCTAGCCCTCCTTTTCCCCTCCACTGTACTTTTCCAGCCTGTGATTATTTGTCATGCCTCTAGGCAGCCCTGACTTTCCACTAAGTCCCCCTCCCTCCTCTTTTATTCCTGTGCAGAGAGCTGTTTGCTTTTCAGTTTTTGCTTTTTGTTTTCACAGACTGTGATGGCCAATAAGTGGGACCTTTGACCTGTACTTCTCCCTTCCTAGGACCAAATGCAGCTTTACTGACTATATGTACACCTTTCTGCTCTCCCGTCTCTGCTTTCATCCTCCCCCTTCCTGGAGTGAGCAAGCAAGGGAGCCAAAAGCAGACTCTGACACATCTGCCCTGGCTTGGCTCTATTCCAATGGGAAAGTTCGATGTTGCAAGCTTTTAAAAGTCGCTCACATTTCCCTGACTTACAGTCATGCAGGCTTCCTTGACTTCCTTCTAATTCAATGAGGACAAAGAAAGCAAGCTGTTTGCTGCAGCCTGGGTCCTGAGGGAACCAGGCCCAGGCAAATGGATAACCTAGAGCCATTGTCAGGGGCCCCTTGTTCTGCCCCTTCTGTCTCCAGCCCCCTGCCCACCCAAGGCTGCCCTTTCTTTCTAGGCAGGGGCACTTCTGTCTCCAGCCCCTTGCCCACCCAAGGCTGCTCTTTCTTTCTAGGCAGGGGCACTCTATTGGGGCACAATCTGATACAAAGTTTCTCTCCTTGGTAAGATCAACCACAGTCCAATGTCAAGGGTAATCTTAGGAGGATTTTTGCCCCACCGCAGTCTCCATCAGCATCCAATATCTGCTGTGTGTGTTTATTTAAACATACTCTCTAAGTAAAAGCAGTATGCTTTCTATGTGAATGTGGTTTCCAGACATGTCCCCCAGCAACCAGAGCTGCATTTGTCTGCCAAACCTAGATCCCTCTTAAGTAGCTATTTGGGAGCCACCCCTTCTCCCCAACTTCCCAGGTATTTATGGGGGGCAGGGAAGAGTGCAGGGGATGGAGGGCTGAGGCAAAGGGCTAGGATGTTTGGTTTCAGTGAGGAAGGCCGGGCAGTGGAAGACTGACTGGCACCTGAAACTCACCCTGCATGGGAAGGCACCTCCTCACAACTCTGTCCTGGAGGAACAAAGGTCCCACTTCCCTTGGACCTTCGCTGGGGTGCAAGATCCTGCCTCATAACGCTGTGCTTGTTGTAGTTGAAATCCTGTTAAATGGCAGAATTTCCAAGAACACCAAGGCTGTCTTGTGATCGTACTGTGGGTGATTTTATCACTTTCCTTCATTTTGGCTATCCATGTTTTCTGATGTTAGTGGTCTGATATAATCCTAAGTACTGCTTTTAATATTAAAACAAGGTTTCATTTTAACTTTTAAATGTTATCCTCAGGGAAGCTCTCAAAATTCTCAGGTGAGGGTTAAAAGAAGTTATATGGGTATGTAAATGAGTAATAAGGCCCCGAGATTTACGAAGCCCTGGCTAGATGTCAGTTATCGTTATCGTCATTGCTATTACCATTCCTGAGCAGAAATAAGTTTGGGGTGGAAGTGGAGAGTCAGCACTGAATGAGGGGCAGACAGCTAATTCTAGAGTTAGATGGCACTTTAGCCACATTTACATTTAGGAACCACACAAAGTTTTCAACTAGTGAGGTTCCCGGGGGCATGAAGGAAAGTAATGTTTTGATGTTTTTGCCTGTGACCTGGGTGATAGGCAAATAATTCAGTAAAGAAATAACCTCTGTCAACGTCAAACACTGAAAAGAGACTAGAAAAACTGAGAGTGTTTTGGGAAAAAGGGCAGAGAGAACTGACTTCCAAGGGGATCCCGAAGCAAAGAAAGATTGCTGGTCTGGAAACTCCTGAGAGATGTGCTTACCATATACACAGGCTTTTCTAAGATCATTTTGATTTCAAATATTATGTCCTTGTGCTTTGACAAATGTAGCCAAGGGTTCTGATATTTACATTAGAAAACACGACCGCCATATGTCTCCTTAAGCACAGGAAAACTCTAAATGATGCATGAGTCCCTCTGTTCAGCATGCATTTTGAATCCTGTATGCCCCAAATATTTTGAAGTTTCCCTTCACTGAACGGAGTGGAGAAGCAGCAGCTCAGTGACACACGCGTTATTGAAAACCCATTTCAACCAGAGGGTACTGTTGCCTCTGTGGCTTCATGCCTCAAGCTCACACACAGGGCCTCTGCTGTTTGGGGTGCCAGGAACCCCTCTAGGGATCCAAGTATTCAAGGCTGAGGAAGATGATTTCGAGGTGACATCTGAAAAGGCTGTATGTAGGGCATAAAGGCTTCCCTGTATGAAATCCTGGCAAAGCTGTTCAGCAACATGTGAGTGGATGGAGAAAATGGGAATTTAAGAGGGCATAGTGCCATCCATGGCAGAGCTGGCCATAGACAGGGAGTTAGAGACCATAACTCTCTCTTCCGTCTGAACTAAAAAGCTCCAAAAAAAAAAAAAAAACCGCAAGACTTGGCAATTTGAGTAAAGCACGACTCTACGTCTAACTGGTGAAATTTACTTTGTAAAAAACGAGATTTAAGATGATAGGGTTAAGAAGTGGCAACACAATTACTGGGACAAATGGCCACTGATTGCCTTCTTAATCAAACAAATTTGAACCTTGGGAGAAAAATAGGTGACCTGTGATCTAAGACACTCCTTGTCTACATAAAGCAACAGAAAAACCTGGGTTTGAGTGCATATATTCATGGGTGTTTTTCTTTCTTTCTTTTTCTTTCTTTCTTTCTTTCTTTTCTTTCCTTTTCTTTTCTTTTCTTTTCTTTCTTTTCTTTCTTTTCTTTCTTTCATTATTATTATGTTTCCCGAGATGAGGTCTCACTCTGTCGCCCAGGCTGGATGGGGTGCTATGGTGCTCACTGTAACCTCAAACTCCTGGGCTCAAGTCATCCTCCCGCCTCAGTCTCCTATGTACCTGGAACTACAGGCCTGTGACACTACTTTTAGCTAATTTAAACATTTTTTTTTGTAAAGACAGGATCTCCTGATCTTGCCCGGGCTGTTTGAGTCTCCTTATGTTGCCTTAAACGTATATACTCATCAGCCACTGATAAACGTAGAACCTTCCAGTATAGTAAGAGCAATGACAATGCGCTGTTCTGATTCACTGGAAATAAACAAAGGCGTGTGGCCTTTCACTTGATAATCTTTGCTTTTGAACCTGACCCGTGAATCCCCTTCGGAGATGAACAAGCCCATTACAGTTCCTAACATCTCAATGAGCTCAGCCCATGGGTATGAAATCCTGACCTAACAGTTGAATCGCTCATGTTTAATAATTTATTTAGGTTTCTTTCAGTAGAAGGAACACACAGAGGGCTCTGTATTAGTAGGGATTGTGGCTACATATCTACTAGTATTGCCCTGCCAGGCTGATTTCTAAAATGAAAGCATCCATAATTTTTCTAATGACAGTATTAATGTTCTCCATGAAATTAAAACAAGAAGGATCTCAACTGATTTAAACATTCAGATAATTTCTCCTCTTACATGAAAGTCTGTAACGACATGTTCAGGATACAAAGACAGTGACCATTTTTGGTATGGAGTAAGAGATTCACTCTTGCATTAATTCATTCCTTCAACAGTATCTTGTGAGCATCTAACAGCACAGATGCAAAACATCCCCTATTGTAAGAAACACTTAGACAAAGGAAGAGTTTATTATACTTGCAGTTAGGGCCATAATTTCCTGTTACCATATGTTAGTGATTTTCTAGAAAGGGACTTTTTTTTCTAGATTTTTAATACAATCTAACATTTAGGAAATGCTTTATTGTACACTATGGACTATATATGTATTTTCTTTTCTGCTCATAAAAATTGTATGTTGTCAGCTGTATTACTACTTCATTATGGATGAGATAATTAGGTATAGAGAGGTTAAGCAGCCTTTCCAAAGTCATTCCACTAGTAAATGGCAACACTGGAATGCAAAGGCAGGTGTGTCAGACAGTAAAGCCCATGCTCCACTGAGATTCTTTTTTGGATCTATTTACAAAGAACATTCTCACATGTAATCTCAGGTAAATCTCAACCTCCTCTCCCATATTAAATACTATTATCCTTATTTTACACACGAAACTAGTAAGGTTAACACAGGTATTCAGGCCCATCAGCTTTTTAAGTAAATCATTTTTAATGCCAATTATATTAACCATTAGAATTCCTAAATATATTTCCACACGGTATATGTTAAATATTCGTCATCCAAGAAAATGTTAGTGTTCAATTCTAAAACAAAATTTTATCAACTCCTTTGCTGCATAAAGTTGCCAGGTTTAACAAATAAAACTACAGAATGTCGAGTTAAATTTGAATTTCAGATAAATAACACATGATTTGCATGGGACATACTTATACCAAAAAAAGTATCCATTGTTGATGAGAAATTCAAATTTAACCAGGCATCCTGTATTTTATCTGGCAACCCTATTTCTGGAAGATATATTTAATATGCAACAAATGAGAACATTTTAAGCTTTTTTTTTTTTTTTTTTTGAGACAGGGTCTCCCTCTGTTGCCTGGGTTGGAGTGCAGTGGCACTGTCATAGCCCACTGCAGCTTCGACCTCCCAGGCTCAGGCAGTCCTCCTAGCTCAGTCTCCTGAGCAGCTGGGACTACAGGCATGCACCACCATGCCCAGCTAATTTTTAAATTTTTTCTTAGAGATGGGCTCTCCCTATGTTGCCCAGGCTGGTCTTGAACTCCTGGCTTCTAGTGATCCTGCCACTTTGGCCTCCCAAAGTGATGGGATTACAGACATGAGACACAGTGCCCAGCCCTGAGCTAATTTTTAAAAATTAGAATACTATTCCTTTATCATCATCTAAACTTGAATTAAGCACATATCTGCATATGATGTCTGTCTAGCTGCTATATAAATGTGTGGTCTCTGCCTTCCAGGAGCTTACAGTCCCAGTCATTTGAATGTAAAAATAGTGATGAGTTGATAATTTATTGCTTCTAGTTTTTGCTGCTAAAAATTAATGATAGGAATTCCCACTTGAATAATGTTTGATGACTGGCACTGGTTTAAGATTCACAAAATCTTATGAGAGCTGTAGGTATTACCATTTTACAGGAGAAGGCAAAGAGGCAAAATAGTTTCTTGTCTAAGGAAACAAAGCTAGGAAGGGGGAGAACAGGGGTGTATGCCACTTGATTCCAGACTCACTCATCTTTTCTCTATGCTCTGCAGTGCCTTAAAGCATCTCAGAGCAACAGGCCAGTCATAGACTTGGAGCACAAGGAAGGTGCTGCCAGATAGAATGAATATCCTGCCTTTGGGGACACCTGTATGACTGTACTACATCCCAGATAACTGTAGAGGGCAATGATTCTCCAGGGAAGTGTCTACAGGTTGGCCTCAAGCCCCTCCGACTCTGTTAATGGAGCAGTCAGGGTTGGCTCTGGTGAACAACCTGGAAGGTAAGTTTTTTGGGAGCAAAAAGTAAGCCAGGAAAAAAATACAGGTCTTCTAGAAATGGTCTGCTTTCCATCTAAGGTGAGATTTTTCTAAGTGGGGCTGTGGTTGTTAATTTTATATGTCAAGTTGACTGAGCCACAGAGTGCCCAGATATTTGGTCAAACATTAGTCTGGGTGTTTCTATGAGGTTGTTTTTGAATTTCACATTTCAGTTGATAGACTGAGTAAAGTAGATTGTCCTCTGTAATGTGAGTGACCTCACCCAATCTACTGAAGGCCTGAATAGAACAAAAGGCTGACCCTCTCCCAAATGAGAGGGAGTTGCTCCTACCTGACTGTCTTTGGCCTGGAACATCAGGCTTTTTTCTCCACCTTTGGGCTTGAAGTGAATCTTTGGCTCTTCCTGGGTCTCCAGCCTTCTGGCCTTCAGACTGAAACTACACTGTCAGCAATCCTGGGTCTCTAGCTTGTCAGCTGTAGCTCTTGGGAGTTGTCAACCTCCCTAACTGTGTGAGCCAATCCTCTCCAATCTGTATGTATGTATATATCTATATCTATATCTATATCTATATCTATATCTATATCTATATAACCCATTCATTCTGATTCTCTAGAGAACCCTGACTCATACAATAGGTTAATGCCACCTCTACATCTGACAAGGAAAGCAAATTGATCTTACCTCTCTCAAAAACCCAGAATGGCTTTCTTCCACAGCAGCTCACCCTGTCCTTTCATTACTGTGCATTACTTATTCAGTGAACATTTATTAAGTACCAGGTTTATAAGATACTATGAGAAGGTCAATGACCTGGTAGGGCATTTCAGGATAGTAGGGAGTCACCTATCCATTGCTTAGGTCAGAGGTTTTCAAACATTATTTTTACCAAGTCTATTTTTTTAAGTCTTACAAAAAAAATCATGTATAAAGTATATGGAAGGGGATCAGTTTTGATAAAACGGGCAGCCCTGGTGCAGGGTGGGGTGACATGGAGGCCCTCTTCAGTGCTGGGAGCTCCTTGCTCAGAACCTGTGTTGGTTTTGTTTTCTCATGTAAAATGGAAGTTTATTGTATTCGCTTTCAACACCATTTTCTTCTTGAAAGAAAATAACATTTTATTATACAAGTTACACATGCCTACTATAGAAAACATAGAGGTACTCTAGTAAAAAAATTACCCATAATCTAATCTTGTACAGGAGAAAACTACTAACATTTTCGTATTACTGAAACACGCACATAAACACATTTATGTTTACATGTGTATTTTCATACTATACATAGACCAAAGCCCTTCTGAAAATAATTCCTTTCAGAACAATTAACCATATAGAATTGGATTACATCCTTTAATCAGGAAGTACTAGGGTAAATTTATTATAACGAAGGAACCTGACTTTTGTGTACAATAAACCCTCTATATCCACGATTTCCATATCTGTGCATTCAAGCAAGTGCAAATTAGAAATATTTGAAAAAACCACTATAATAAAAATTATATGAATTAAAAATGACGTAACAACTATATACCTAGCATTTGCATTGTATTGTGTATTATAAATAGTCTAGAGATGATTTAAAGTATATGGGAGGATGTGCATATGTTATATGCAAATATTAATCCATTTTATATCAAGGATTTGAGCATCTTCAGATTTAGTATTCACAGGGTTCCTGGAAGAAATTCCCCATGGATATGGGGGCATGACTGTATACATACCTGAGCCTTGACATACAGATAAATGTGTTCTTTTTTTTTTTTTTGTAGTTAGCTATTTAATGAGGTTCTTAAGACATTTAGAACATCAATTTGTGAGGATAAATTCCATTCCTCATGGCAAACACAGATTGCAGGTAGCCCTGGAGCTGAGGAACAGCTTTGATTTTTGGTAAAATTTGTGAGTCCACAGCTTTCTGATCAATCTTGCACTGGTCTGTAACCTCATATTTCTGTTTCTGTGTCGAAGATCTCACCTTTCTGGTGTCTGGGCTTCCGCAGCTGCTGCTTCTTGAAGTAAGCATCAGTAAGATGTTTTGGGATTTTGACATTGCTGATATCAATTTTGGTTGAGGTGGCAATGACAAATTTCTGGTGTGTTCTTAATAGAGGAACTCGATTGAGGACCAGAGGTCCAGTCACAAGTAACAAGCCACTAGCCAGCTGCTTCAGGAAAACCACCCTCTTGCCCCTGTGGTGTCCAGTGAGGATGATCAGAATGGTCCCCGGGGTAATGCTGGCTGGCAGTTTTCTCACGTGCTGACTGAAGGGTTTTTTGCCGTGGCTCAACAGCTTTCGAGGCACATCTTCAGTAGGATAATATCTAGGCATTTTGCGAAGTTTAACCACTCGGGTACCGCTGTTCTTGTCACCACCAACTGGTTTTGTAAGAGTTGCAAGAACTTTCTCCTCCTTTTTCTTTTCAACCTTGGATTTAGTGGCTGAGTGCTTCCTCTTGTACTTGGCCTTTCTGGAATACATGGCAGATCGGGAATACCTGCCAATTCCTCTGACAAGGACAGGGCTGCAGCTGCAATGGGGCTTCCCCTTCTTGGGCCTCTTAGCCTTGAGGTTACCCTTTTTCACCTTGCCACCAGCATCAGCCTTCTTGGCTTTGGAGTTCTTCTCTTTAGTATCTGGCTTCTCAACTTTTTCACCCGCCATCTTGCAAGATGGGAAAGAGAACTAAGGTCTCGGCTTCCGGTCTTTTTTTTTTTTTTTAATTATTTTTTTTGAGACAGAGACTTGCTCTGTCGCCCAGGCTGGAGTACAGTGGTGCTATCTCGGCTCACTGCAAGCTCCGCCTCTCAGGTTCACGCCATTCTCCTCCCTCAGCCTCCCAAGTAGAGTAGCTGGGACTACAGGCACCCACCACCACGCCCGGCTAATTTTTTTGTATTTTTAGTAGAGAGGGGGTTTCACGGTGTCAGCCAGGATGGTCTTGATCTCCTGACCTCATGATCCACCCGCCTCAGCTTCCAAAGTGCTGGGATTACAGGCTTGAGCCACGGCGCCCGGCCGTGTTTTTTACAATAGTTGTGTTCTTTACAATAGTTACCTAGCAAGGCTATACACTCCACTAATGCTGAAAATATTTTTTTCAGATTGTCGATAGAGCCCTTAGTACCTTTCTCTGAATATCTCTAGTTATAGTAAACATTTATTCTTTAGGAGTTAATTGAATGTCTGAAAACAGTTGTATATTCAAAGAATAAAGAGAATGACTAAGTTGGATAATGTGAATAACCCGTATAGTGTTCCAAAACATTTTGATAAAGGGCAATGAATTGGATTTTCTTAATTTTTTTGAGGTCAAACATATAGAGAAAGGTCTAAAGCATTTCCTCTCTGGCAGCGTTGCTAGAATATACATATCGTCTTAGAGGTATATTTTGGAAGAGGATCCGAGGCCTTCAACTGCCTGGCCCTAGTGTACTTCCCCAATCTTTCCTCCTTCTTCTCCTCTGCATATACTGTATACCCAGGTAATACCTGCTTTCCTAGCATAGCCTGTCTGAGTTTTCCTTTGCACTACTTCTCAAACTTTACTGCCTCCACAATCATCTGGGGACCTTGTTTTAAATGCAGGCCTGAATGAGTAGCTCAGGGTGGGTCCCAAGTTTCTACTTTTCTAACAAGCTCCCAGGGACCCCACTTCGAGTAGCATGATTTCAAGGCTCAGCTCAAAATATTCCTGAATTGTTTTTGGATAAACAAGAGCTCCCTTCCTCTATCAGTGGTTCCCAAACCTGTCTGCACACTAAAATCCCCTGGGGAGCTTCAAAACCTACTGGTCCCATCCCAGAGATTGTGGTTGAATTTTTAAAAGATTTTCAGGAGATTTCAATATGCAGACAAGTTTAGGAATCTAAATACTCACAGTGCCTCCCATGCCTCATTATGTTTTCCTTGTGGCTATTGTTAGTTTTTTGGCCTATTTTGTCTTTGGTTTTGTCTAATTTGTCCTGCCAGGTCACTGACTTTCTCATGGTGTTTTACACACCTAGTACTTAAAAGGTGTTTGCTGAATATGTAAAAAATTAAAAATAAACAAAAATGAAAATGAATATGTAAAAGATATTACCCTCATCATCAGTCCCAGTAGAGTAGGGCCTCTCATAAAGCCTTTAACCAAAAATAACTTGTCTGACTTATTCATATTAGACTTGTAGAAACTGCTGTTCTTTACACATTCAACCTTTTCATCTTTGCCCTACAAGTGCCATCAAGAAACTTTTCTGTTACAGTTTTTATTTTGCATGGCTGAGTTTTCTTTTGCTACTCTAGGATTACTCAGGAATTCAGCACAGCCCAGGGATCCAGGGACACCTGCCTGCTACCCACTGGAATGCCAATACAGCAAGATTAGGGACTACCTCAAGCTTGTGCCCTGGTCCTCTTCCACAGAGTATTCATCCTGCATGAACCTGGAGCAATAGAAGGTAGCCTGTTACCCCGTTTTTGAAGGGTCTATCCTGGAGCTACATATCCCTGAAAAGATTGAGTCAATTCTCTTTCCTATTATACTCTTCCCCTCAGGATTTCCCAGCAGCTGTAAACAGTGCAGGATTGGCCAATTGTATGCAGCAAATGCCTGGATCTCAAGATTCTGTCTCATTATAGAGCGAGCACTTCCATGTCCTTGTGACAGCCAGCGTGGCTGCTGCCAGTCCTCCTGCTTTACAGACACACCTGGGAGGTTGAGCAGAAGTTCCACACTGCATTTATTCTTAGAGAATTATTAAGTCTTACACTCACCCTCTGTGCTGTGGTTACTACATAAGTTTCCAGGTCCTTAGGCTGCTCCCTGATGTTTAGGACCGATTTGTATGATGTGCTGACGTTGTGTCTAACCCACAAAACAGTGCTGAGGTCCTGCAGCAATGAATGACTTAGGAGAGAAGCTACTTGCTCATAACAGAAAACCAAACCCCCATTAGCTTAAATAAGTAGGATTTTTTTTTTCTCATCTAACAAGACACTTGTGTAATGTTGCAGCCCAAAATACCATTAGGAAAAATCTTTTCCTGTATTCTGCTCTACCATCCTTAGTAAGAAGACATCGTCACTTCATGGTTGCAAGATAGCTGCTGAATCTATGGATTTCACATCCTTAAAACTAGGCAGAAAGAATAAAGAAGAGTGAAGAATCATCCCTTCCAGAATTCTTAGGAACTCTCAGCTGATGTTGCAGGCTACCCTTTGCACAAGAGAGTCTGGTAAAGAGCACTTTTAGGGCCGGGCATAGTGGCTCAGGCCTGTTATCCCAGCACTTTGGGAGGCCGAGGCAGGTGGATCACAAGGTCAAGAGATCGAGACCATCGTGGCCAACATTGTGAAACCTTGTCTCTACTAAAAATACAAAAATTAGCTGGGCGTGGTGGTACGTGCCTGTAGTCCCAGCTACTCAGGAGGCTGAGGCAGAAGAATCGCTTGAACCTGGGAGGTGGAGGTTGCAGTGAGCCGAGATCGCACCACTGCACTCCAGTCTGGCAACAGAGTGAGACTCCGTTTCGAAAAAAAAGAGTACTTTTAGCTGGGCACAGGGTCAACTTATCCATTAGGCATAGCAGGCACCTAGAGCTCGCCATACTTTTAGGGACTTACAAAAATGTTTTTCATTTAATTTCTTTTAAAATCAGAAGAAAAAGTGAATATGATAAATATGAGTGTACAATAATAAATTGTCAGGATTGTGTTTAACAGTGCAGTTGTAAAATATAATTTTAATTTTATTATTTAAATGGAGGAAGGGGCCCATGATGGCAAAAGCACCTAAGAACTATGGAGTTATCATGCAGCCCCAACTGGTAATGTCGATGTTTAGAACAAAGTCAGGGATGTGATTGCTTTATTTTTGGAAAAGATAAAGTGAATCTTCATAGCTATATTTGTGATAGATGAAAACTGGAAACAACCCAAATGTCTATCTTTTGGGGAACTGGTAAACAAATGTAGTTCATTCTAACAATGAAATACTACTCTGTAATGAAAAGGAGTGAATCATTGATATATAAGAAAGCTAGACAAATCTCAAAATAGTTATGCTAAGAGAAAGAGTTCAAACTGCATGCCCTGTGATCCCATTTATATAAAACTCTAGACAATGCAAACTTATCCCTAATGACTGAAAGTAAGTCAGTGGTTGCCTACAGAGAGAGTTGGGTGGGAGGGAGGAATTACAAAGGGGCAGGGGGATAAATTGATGAATGATGGATATGTTCACTCTCCTGATTATGGTGATGGTTTCATGGGTATAATTCAATACCCAAACTTATCAAATGGTATACTCTAAATATGTGCAGTTTATTTTATGTTATTTATACTTCAGTAAAACTGTTTTAAAAAGTAGAGGGGTAATAGATACTGGATTGACAATTCACATTTTCTACCCAAAGTGGTGTGATGTGATTTCATCCCTTTAATTTGGATATCGGCACGTAGAAAACAATCATACTCGGTGGGGCCCTTACTCAGAAGTTGGGTACATATAAGGAGCCAGGTTTTCAATGGTCTTTATGTAGTGCCTTGTACATGCCTTTAATACCCTGAAACTGGGTGTGTAACTGGCATTCTTTGGAAGTTGAGCCAAGGTATATACATTACATAAAAATTACCCATTAGATCCCCGCCTCTTCTCTCCTTTGGTGTACATTACAAGATACTGACATCATAGTCTCTCTCTGACTGGACCACTGACTCCAGGTCTCCACTAGGTTCCTTGTGGCTTCATAGTCTGTAATGAAGTTGCTGTGGGACTGGCTGTGTCCTGAATGTTTCCCCTGCTCATGTCATCTGGTATCATCACCTGATAGTATCAGGGAGGGAGTTCTTACTGTGAGGTCTTTGGGTGTGACCTTTGTAGTTTTCCTGATTCCCTAGGTCTCTTTATTTATGTTTACTTTTACTTTCTTTCTCTACTACCTTCCTCTCCATCCTTTATTCTTCACCACTTGCATTCCCAGGAACATACTACTTCTCACTACAGAGATGAGATTTCTTTTTCTCATCCTGCAGTGTTTGCAGTTTCTGGCTTTTTGTTTCCACTATGGTTCTTGCTGGTTTGGCTACAGGAATGGTGGTGAACTCCTGACTCAGTGTCTGCTGACTTGGCTGGGGTCATCTCTGGCCTGATGGGTAGGAAAGAAGAATGATTAGAAGGAGACTTCCATTCTGAACTGTGGTTCCATTTCCTTTAAAATATTTTAAGCCAAATATACCTTACACGATAAGAATTTATTGTCTTTTAGAGAATTCCTATTTTTTGTGATATTCCTATTTCTTCCATTTATATAAATTTGATACTTTTTTTTTTTTTTTTGAGATAGAGTTTTGCTCTTGTTGCCCAGGCTGGAGTGCAATGGCGTGATCTTGGCTTACCGCAACCTCCGCCTTCCAGGTTCAAGCGATTCTCCTGCCTCAGCCTCCCGAGTAGCTGGGATTGCAGGCGTGTGCCACCACGCCCGGATAATTTTTGTATTTTTAGTAGAGATGGGGCTTCTCCATGTCAGTTAGTCTGGTTTCGAACTCCTGACCTCAGGTGATCTGCCTGCCTTGGCCTCCCAAAGTGCTGAGATTACACTCATGAGCCATTTGAATACACTTCTTATTAACATGTGAAGAAAGCAGTTATCTCACTTAAGCAAAAAAGCAAGAGGACAAAACAAAGTATAATCTTTACCCCAGTAACCTAGGAGCCTAAAAGGGAGCAGCTCATCAGATGACTGGTGCTTGTAGCTACACCCACCACCTGGCACCCACGCTAGATAACCCTGTACATGGTGAGATTTCAGAAGTTTTGATTGTACTAGTTAAGACTATAATCCCATATTTTCTGAATGATTTTGAGAAAGAAGAAAAATGCCAAAGGGAGGAAATAAAAAGACATCAAGCTCTAGATAGACATAAAGAAAAAGGAAGAAAGATGAAAGAGGCAGTTACAGATTTTCAAGATCACTGGATACAAGTGCTGATGAAGTTGAAAATTTATGGGCAAGAAAGGAGGAAAGAAGGAGGGTCAGAGCTGCCATTGCCCCACTGACCTCTACCCCAGAGAAAGGAAAAGAGTTACACGGGAGTTTTCATATAAAGAACACTCAAACCTCGTTCATGATCTTCTAAAGCTGCCCTTCCTCCCTCACTGGGAAGATCTCTAGTGGCCTGGAAACTCCTCCTCTGATGACAAGGGTGAAATGGTAATGCACAAAAACACACTGGACTATGGTGTTTGAGAGGGCCAAGCCTTGGGAAACAAGAACAAGGATGGAGTTCCAAGTTGTCATAGGTCAGACTAGCAAGCCAGGAGGAAAGGTCAATGTTAGCAACACTACATAGATGCCTCCAAAATATCTGTTTCCAGGTAATTTGTAGAACTACTTAAGTGCTTTACTATAATGTGTCGCTAAGAACATGGCTCATGCAGAAGAGTCGGATGAAGACTTAAAAACAGAAATTGAGAAAGAGTATTAAAACTATGGCAAAGTTGGAAAATGTGAAAGGTTACGAATTCCTGGTACATGGAAGGATACCTAATGATTGGCTTTAAATTTCTATTATCAGGCATTTGGATAGCTTAAGCTATATCTCTCCTCTTACAGTGGAAATAAATCAATATAGCATAGCAAATTAAAACTCAGATTTTGGATTGACTATAGAATAGGGTGACTTTGAACAAATAACTAAACTCTCTGAATAGCAGTGGGCTGGAAAACCAGCTCTCCACAAGAAAACAACAGGCTTAATTTGTAGTGTTTGCTTCTTTCCTCAGTATAAAGACTCCAACCATGGTTTATTTCAAACTACCAATAGTTTAATAATCAGCTTTCAAAATTCTTGAAAATTTGCCCGTAATCTCAGCTACTCGAGAGGCTGAGGCAGGAGAATCACTTGAACCCGGGGGGCAGAGGTTGTGGTGAGCCAAGATTGTGCCATTGCACTCCAGCCTGGGGGACAGAGCAAGACTCCATCTCCAAAAAAACAAAAAAAGAAAAAAAAATTCTTGAAAATTTGAAAATTTAACAATTGGCTGTCATGAGCTGGAATGACCCAACCCTAGCCCTCTATCGTCTCTGTTTCTTCACCTTAAAAACAGGACCAATACTGCCCCTCTTAGGTTTAGGATCAGTAAAAATATCCCAGCCTTTGGCTCACTGGATGGCTATCACTCCCTAGAAGTAGCCATTAGTATTTATTAGTTTTTCTGAATGCAGTACCAGAATATTCTTTTCCATTGAAATAAGATGCTATTTGGCAATGCTAAATTTCTTGTCATTGTTTTCCAACCCAAGAAATCTTAGTAGCTTCACAACCTTTGCCTGCCGGTGGTTTATCATTGCCCGATCTGCTAATTTCTTTACTCAATGTTTTGCCAGTAAGTTGAATATTACTCAGACCAGTGACTGCCCCAGGGTTGTGCTTTCTCATTAGTTGACTAGTCTGCAGCCTTTCACCTCAGACCTTCCCCTAAAGGTTGTTTAGGCAGGAATCCAGTAGCAATTACTATATTTCCGTTTGTGATTAGAAAAGAAGAGGTTTTTCTTATCTGCAAACATTTGACCACCAAATGCCAGGAGTATCACTTATGAAGAGTCACTGGTCCTTTACTATTTCTAGACAATGTTTCAAATGGATCATGTGGCTGAATTTGATTCCTGTTCTCAGCAAAAGCTAAGCTTAGCGCCTCATAGAATTGTACCTGAAGCATCTACAGAAAGCATGTACCATGTAACCTGTCCCTAAAGAGGAGGCTTTCGTGACAATACTAATGCAAGCTCTGTGAAGCAGGGACAGTCTCTTGCTCAACCTTGTATTCTCATAGCATAGTATACATTGTGGCCTTTCTAGCCCCTCATTGAATCCTGGCCCAGTTGAATTAAATTACCAATCTGAAAGAAGCTAACTTTAAGACCATTTTATGTTTCCAAGATCAATTCAGGATATTAGGTTTTCCTGGGAGGTGGGGTGGGAGGGGAGATCTGACATTATTTATGACTCTGGCTAAGAGGAATGCCAGTACTGAATTAAATAAAATATTGTCAGCATCATGTTCTCTTAGACAAAAGAGTATCCCTTGAATCAATTTAGGAAAAGAGAAGAGAGTAACGGTAAACACAAAAACTTTCTGAGAAGTGGGATTAAGGGGCAAATTACTTCACTTTTCTACATCTAATTTATTAATCTCTAAAATAGGAGTAATGTTACCTACTTCACAGTAGGTTATGATGAAGATTACTTAAGATAACATTTGTAAAGCAGTAACATAGTGCCTCTCACATTTGATGGCCCGAATACATGGTATCTAAATTATTACTGTTGTTGTTGCTGCTGCTGTTATTTTTACAGCAGAGTGCTGTTACCAATATAGGCCAGAAAATCTATGTTGTGGTTGTCATCACTATAGTGAGGATATTAGAAGATTAAAGTTGGAAAGAATGTGAGAAAAGTATGTACTCTTGAGTGACATGTCTTCTTATCCCCAAATGTTCTTCTTTCATGGGGATTTTTTGTTAGTTTGCAACTTTCAACCACCAATAAGAGAATCTTTGGGAAAGCGATATGCTGAGATATGATTCTTTTGCTCTCTACTAAGTCAAGAAATGTCATCTCTCATGTGCCAAAGACATTTTGCAATTTTGTTAAAATTAATTTTTAATTAGCCAATGTAATAGAACAGCTTATTTTGAGTGACTTGTCATATGTTACTATTTCCATTAGTTACACAACTGTGGGTAAGACTTTGAAAATGAAACACAGAATCCTGGGATTCCCTTGCTGTGGGCAAGTACGCACGCTGTGAGTGGATGTGACGATGTCTTCTGAAGGGAGGAGAATTCTCCTCCGTCAACTTTCTATCTAGGGCAGAAAATAAGCCATAGCAGCTTGATCCTATCTTTATAAAAGAAAACACTTCTTTTTTCTTGGGACTGAGATGAGTTTGGAGGCCTCAATAATAGCTAAAAGACAAGGTCAGTCCTTCAGTGCATACAGGTTAGGTGGGCCCTTCATGACAAGATGCAGGAAGCCTAAGGAATGAGATAGCCTGTGAAAAACCCTAGGAGGAGCTTCTAGGAGATATCCTCTCTAGAAGCTAGTTTTTAATGTTCTCTTTTTGCATTTTAATTGTCTCCTTTTATGCCCAGTACTACAACAACCCTTTGGTAAACATTGTTGCATGGTCTTAGCTGGTACTTCAAGGAATTACCAATGCCCATATGAGAGAATCTAATGTCCATACCTAAGGAGGAAGCAAGTTATGAGATGGTAAAAGATGAATGACTGGAAGAAAAGAAATTCCAGTCCAGAGCAAAAAAGCTGGCTGGGGGTTCCAGAGATGACCGAGTAGTTTAATGGAACATAAAAGCATTCCTAAGAGAATTCTCAAAAATTTAGTTAAAGGTGGTAAGGTAAAGGAGGGTAGGGAAGAATACTATATGACCACATCTCCACATTGCACAGAATCGAACTATTGTTGTGTTTGTTTGTTGTCATCATTATTTGAATTAAAAGGAAAAATTACCCAGAAAGTGGGAGAGTTTGCCGGCATTAAAGTTGAATTAACTTGCTAGGGCCACCATAACAAATATCACAGTCTGGGTGGCTTAAACAACAAACACTTATTTTCTTACAGTTCTGGAGGCTGAGGAGTTCAAGATCAAGGTGCTGGCAGGCTTAACCTGAGGCCTCTCCCTTTGGCTTGCAGAGGGCTGTCTTCTCACTGTGTCCTCACACAGGGCTTTTCCTTTGTTCATGTGCATCCCTGGTGTCTGGTGTCTCTTTGTCTTCATAAGAACTCCAGGTATATGAGATTAGGGCCCCTCCCGATGGCGTTATAACCACCTCTTTAAAAACCTTATCTTCAGATACAGCCACAGTACTGGGGACTAGGGCTTCAACATATGAATTTGGGGAAGGGTGGGGGGCATAATTCAGCCCATAACAGGTGTTCATACAGATGTTAAAATGCATTCATATTTCAGCCCTAAAGTGTTGAAAAATACAATGACATGATGGACATCGACGTCAGGGTAACAGCCTCTTTCCTCCTTACTCTGATACTCTCCCTAACCCACTGCAAAGTGTGGCATCATCTTTAACTGACTGCCTTTCTGGAAACCCTAGGCTGTCTTCTAGATGCTAACTCTCTAGAAGATTTTAATAGAGGTCACAGAAGTGCGAGGATGGAAGGGACTGCAGGGGTAAAATCAGGAAAGGAAGGAAGCTCCTGCCTCTAGGCCCAGCATGTAGGAGCATGGTTATGAGACAACAAGTTGTGCTTCCTACACTCGACTTACCAAATACCTCTGGAGGCATCCAATACTTCATTCAAATGCACTCAAGGTGAAGCACTCAAACCATCGCTGAACATTTCTCTGGCGGGTTGCCAGTACTTCATTCTTCTCGTTAATGGTGACAGAGAAAATTACACAAAGCATCCAGGATGTTGATGTGTCACTTGCTTCACAGTTTACTTCAAAGTCCCCTCAGAGTTTTCCGAATTTTACTTTCTGGAACAAAGAATATTATTGGCATAAGCATGAAGTATGCAGTTAATGGTGAGCAAGTTCTGAATTTTTGAGTCAGAAGCAATCCGTCAGCTAGTAATAGCCAAAGGCCCTGTAGTAATAGGCTTTGTTGGCCCAGGCTTATTTCTCTAATTCACTGATTCTCTTGCATCAAAACGGCAAAAAACAAAGTTTAAAAAGTGATGATTTTTCTACTGAGTTGTCCCCCATGGCTTTTATTCTTATACTGTAACGTGACCTGGCATTACCCCGGGTTCTCCTTTAGTCTCCTTGGTTGAGAATGACATCTAGGGAGACCTATTTAACTCATCAAATCATAAAAGCTAGACAGAACCACAAGAAATTGTTCTCTTACATCTCCCTGGAAGGCTTCAGTGAGGCACAACCATCAAAGTTTTCCAGGGAAGAAAGGCAGTGTTGTCTGTATATTTAGCCGTCAAAAAGGTTTTCCTGTGTCAAAGTTGCTCTCCTGCCAGTGTCTGAACTTGAATTAACTCTATATCTTGCCAAATTCCCTGCCCCACATCCAGTCTCAGGAAGAAAGCCTGGTATTCTAGTATTTTCCAACAAAGTACACAAACTGAACTCTCAACATTGAACCTGGGTTACCTGTGAAATCTTGATTTCCAATTTACACAGCTAGAAGAGCCCTTAGCCTAGGACTGCATCATAAATCCTTGCTTAATGGATGACTCATATGGTCAGTCTCCTTGAAATCTGGAAATTAATGTTTATCTAAATGTGAATTTCTGGGGAATACTCTAATGTTTTGAAGCCCAGTTTTTCTTATAATCTGTAAGAAACTTAGCTGCTTATTTTAAGCTATTTGCTTCTTTATTTACTGTATCTCTGTATAGGTGATCAAACATACGTTGCTGTATTCCCCTCTTTCTGTGGTCTCCCTTTCTGCTTCTTCTACTCAGTCTTCAGCAAAGATCCATGTTCTCAAGAACACCATCCACCCAACAGTGCCCCCTGCCTCCCATCTAGCAACTCAGCAATGGTATCCATCAGTCCTGGCTCTGAACTCCTGGCTTGTGCTATTGGACTAAATAGCCAGTAAGGTTTGCTCAGTGACCTGTTGTTTGCAAACAAATAAACTAAGGCATGTGATCACTTAGTGATGAGTGGGTGAAGAGAAACTTGAGCTGTACATTGTTGCCTGTTATAAGCATCGTTATCAGCCCAGAAACTCAGGGTTTCCAGGCCTAGAGTCACAGCGAAAGTGCTTTAGGTGTCATCAGCACAGTTGAACTGCATACCTGACCCCTGCCAAACATGGCCCACCTCAGACTCTTATTTCACAGGTGGGAAAACTGAGTCCCAGAAACATATGGTATTAATTTGCTCAAGTTTGCATGGTATAGCTCATTGCTGGGAAGTTGTGTATAGAACTCAAGTCCCCTGACTTCCGGTCCAGTGTTCATTACGTTATACTGTATGCTCCTCTAGTACTTCTTCACCATTCTATCCATCCCATTATGCCACCCTAGTCTGAAGACCATGCAAGTCAGCTTTCTGCATACCAAAATAACAGGTCCAAACACATGAGCTGTGCATCCAAAAAGCCCGAGGGTGCACCTGTCTTTCTGTATCAGGAATTGTCCATGTCCTTTACCAGCCAGCCCCTGGAGCAGCTAAATGGCACTTGGCAGCTTCGCACATTAATTCTGCAGAGAACAAAGGAATACAGATGGCACATGATGTTGCTGGCCTCCTCAAACTCCTTCATTGTTTCCCTACAAAGGTTCAAACACCACGGCCCCATGTTAGAGATACTCCTTAGCCTGCCCTAAACCTCCCTGCTTGCTTTCTCCACAGTTGTTCCTTAACTTGTTCTTTCTTGTTGCTGTGTACTTGTCTCCTTGCATACAGAGTGCCCCTCCCACTTCTTCACCCAACTATGCTTGAAACTCCAAGACCCACATTCTTTTTCCCAGGCCTTGCTCAACAGTCATGCCCTTTACTCTCTCAAGAAAAATTTCTACTCTGTAGAGAAAAGTGGTTCTGAATAATTAACACATTTAGTGGCCACTAGAGATGGGTTCACAGCATCAGTTTGCCACAAGCCTTGTTCCCCACCAGTTCCTCCTTCTCTGTTTATCTAGTACAATGCCTGGCATATAGTAGCTTAGTAAGTGTTGGGTGAATGGGAATTAATGAATGAATAAATGTACTTTCTATGCTCTGTATGTATCTGTATATGTTTATGGGTGAGTGTGTGTGTATGTATGTGTTTGGGGGATATGTATGTGTATATATGTTTGTGTGTAGGTGAGTATGTGTGTGTATTTCAAAGTATTTGAAGTTTGAAAGCCATTAAAGCTACACTTCTTTTTTGTTCCTCCTCAGTAAGGTTCAACAATGAAATTAGGAGTAGAACTTAAGTTTCTGGTTGGCTTAAGTAAACCACAACGCTCTCCATCCTGCCTCCCTTCCATTTTAGAAACATCAGCTTTCTGAGGTTTCAGGCGTGGTATTTCACCAATAACTTGTAAATGGGTCCAGTGGCTCTGAGTCAGAGCCCCAAACTTCAGCTCCACTGCAAAGAAGGGCTTCATTGATTTGAAAGCCAAGCCATAGAAATGTTTGCATTCCTTGCAGTAGCTGACTGAATTGTGCTCCAGAGCAGTGGGGCTGCACATGTGGCCCTGTGAACTCTGCAGGGCCAGGGTGTAGCTCCATATGGCATAGGTACTCATGATATGGCATCATGCCATCTGCAATGGCTTAGCACAATGCACCTATACACAGGAAGCTTAAAATATACTGGAGCCCTCAAATTTGCTTTTAGTGGTTGTATAAATTAGTACAATCTTTATGGGGGTAGTTTGGTAAAAGGTTTGAAAACTTTAATTTTGCCTATTCTTTTTCCTTACAAATTTACTTCTGGAAATGGCTCTAGAGGAGAATCCATTTCCTTGCCTCACTACTGCAATGCCTACACATGGTCACAAAGATAATTTATGCAGTTATTTTCATTGCAGAATTGTCTATAATAATGGGTGAGTTGAAATTACTTAAAAGTCTCTCAATATGGTACTAGTTAATTAAATTATGATACAGGGAAAAAAAACCCAGAATACTAAGCAGACATTAAAAACAAGAGAGAGATGCATAAACTGGCATGAAAAAATGTTCACAATATGTTGTTCAGTTAAAAAAAAAGCAAGTTGCCTCCAGTATAGCTAAAAGAATTTGACTTTTGAAATCAAACTCATGAGATATGTATAATAAGTTATATATGTAAGCAGAGAGATCTAGAAAATAAAGAGGTTGTCTCTTGGCTATGTGATTTGGGGATGGTTTCACCTTCTTAAAACATTTGAACTTATTTTTCCAGTTACGTTTTGTCTTTGTAGTTGGAAAAAGGGGAAAAACAAATTTACTTGTGAAAAATATAGTAACAGATGCTATGTAGATTCTGAAAATAAGGGAGGTCAATCATAGGTATTTGGTAAGAAACCAAAACACAAGGCATTCTTCTTTCAGAGGAAATTTAAAACCAAGAAGGAGCGAGCACTCTTTTGTTAATCTTATTATAATCAATTGCTTTATATTTATTTTCATTTCCACCAAGTGACAGCAGTCACATAGAAATGTTTCTCAATGACGTTAGAATGTCAAGACTCCGCTGCAGTCTGTGTCTACTCTTTTCAGATGCTTCTGCAGTTTGACAATAAACTTAAGGAAATCTTCTATAATTCCCAGGGTGAGGAGAAAAAAAAGTCTTTCTGTTATTGAAATGAATACAGGAATACAGTCATATTAAACAAAAGGATATTTTGAAAGTTTGGATTTAATTAGCTTGTTTATGGTTTAAATTTCCTTTTAGATGGCTCTATTTCTGAATTTAGGAAGGTTTTAAAATGACTTCTCTTTTCTCTTTAAGTCCCTGTATCCCATTTTTTGTTTTTCTATATTTCAGAAACTAATCAATTTAGAATTCTTCACACATGCCAATTCTTTCAATTGAGTTTGGCCTACAAAATAGTAAGATGCAATCAAACTTGTTTTTGTACATAAGATTTCATATGTTTAAAAGTCAACATGCAAATATATGCAGAAACTCTCAAATTTTTTTAATGAGAAAAACATCTCCCTGAATTTGAAATCAAGCCTTATGGGTGGTTCCGGTGCTATGAAGTGAGGTGGCTCACGTACGTGTGTGGGTGATGGATGGTGGACACCAACCTCACTGTCTTCCTGAAGGTAGCTAAAAATCAAATATTCCAGGAGACCAAGAAGATGCAGTCAGTGGACTCTCAACAATAATTTTCTATTTGACAGGTTTTATAGATACTTTTTCTGTGAACATAGTTTCATTTACTTGAGTCAATAATACTCCCACAGGAATGAAAACCACAAAATTATACTTTTTTAGCTTGCCTGGCAATGTGATGCTTCTATTACAGAATGATAAATCCTATTACCTGTTTATTCAGAATTTCAATTTAATTCAACATTCAGAAATACTGCTGGTTTGACTTTTTTTTTTTCTCTGAGTCTCGTTTCTGTCACTGGCCATCTTCTCTGCATACAATGTCTTCTATAATGAGGTAAGAATTTCAGTACCTCATTAAGAATTCTCATAGTAAGAATTTACAAAAACTTTGTTCCATTTACTTCTACTTAAAATGGCTTCCTTTTCGCCAGAATCATAGAAGTCTTATCAGCATGCTAAGCAAAGACTCCAAGCTTAAGGGAGAAAAAGAAAGAAGGGATTTAAGCAGTTGGATTATAAGATATAATGGACCAGAGAATTCTAATAGATTTGGAGTGCTACAGATATCTCCCTGGCCCTAGGCAGGCCCAACCTTCCGCAGTACTACCCAAAGTCCCACCCCCTACCCCCATACCCTCTCACCTTCCACCCATGCACCCTCCTTTCTCATGAACCTTCCCACCTCCTACCCTACTCACCTTCTTACTACCTGTCCACTCACCTATAAAGGTGAGCTGATTGCAGATGATTCAGGACATGAATTAAGCTGTTCTGGGGATAAAATCTCAACTCACTACCTCTAGGCACATTCTAAGATATAAAGTGACCTTCCTCGGGGTAGAATGCAAACATCCCCTGTTCATCCCAGACATCAAATGGATTGAGTGATTATGTTTCTGAGGACTAAGACCTCTATACATTGGTGAAGTAAGCCAGTTTTTTTGATGCTGAAGATTTAGGCTCCTGTTTAAACATAGTCAAGTCTCTTACTGGGCCATTAAGGTCTTTTGTGAGAGAAAATAAAGAAGATTGAGCTTTTGGATAAAGCAGAAGTTGGAGTAAAGTTAGGGAGGCTGGAAAGAAAAGGAAGGGAGGGGAGAAGGGAACCCTGAACGAGGTGGAGGATCTACCAGGAGCAGTGCAATCATCAAGGGATAACCAGGCAGGAGACCTTGAGAAGGACCTCTGTAAAGAGATAATCATTTCTGTTGTTTTTGTAAAATATGACAGCCTATACAGCTCCATGTGTGTTTGCAAATTAACCTTAATATATACTCTAGGGGTGTTAATAAGCATATGAAACACCCTAATCAGAAATCCACATATGAGCAATAGCTCCAAATATTGCTATCTAAATATGCACCAGAGAGTTTTTAATTAGGGCAAAGCATATTAGCAAATACTTTTTCTATATTGGAATTAGAGATTTTTCAAGATAGATGTTTGGTCAGGAAGATTTATGCAGATGTTTTTCCCCTGCATGAGTGAGTTATAGGAAACCTAGCAGCCTAACATCTTTGGGGATGGTGCCCTTGATCTGGAATGCTGTTTGGTCCTGTGTTCCCTGGACGCTTAGAAAATGATTCCCTTGCTTGATTCTACCTGAAGGCTAGCTGAGCCTCATCAACATTGTTACTTTTGACTCAGCACAAACCTTTCTTGTATAGTATGTGTTAAGAAACCAGAAAGAATGAAGAGTGAGGACTTTAGCAAGTTTAGAGAATGAATTGTCTTACTGTTTTGGTACCTCTTTGCTTACAAAGATTTGTAAGTGAGGGAGCACTGAGTCTGAGACTAAGTCACTATAATACATTTTAATTGTATTTGTTATAATATAGACATAGGTAGATAATTATTCAAAGAGGGCATATAGCTCTCACCTACTCTAGTAGTAGAAAGCTATGTTTACAAGAAAAACCTGACACCTGGAAAATATCTGCTTGGCTTAACTGAAATCTCAAAAGAGGAAACTGCTGAAGAACCCAGCAGTGAAGTGAAAGTAAAGTCCTTGTCTGTCAACTACCAGGCTGTATGTGAAAGGGAACCTCATTTCACATTGCCAGCATGCACTGGACAAATGTGAGGCAAGGTGCACAGGAGTTTCTGCACCTCGACTTGGGGAGAGCTGCAAGAACTATCTTGATTCCTCTGCTGGCCCTTGGACACATACTATCTAGGACTGAAACTTCCATGATCCCTGGCCAATTTTGGTGCAGACCCTCTAGCTCTTAGGTCTCCTGGATCACTCTTCCTCCAAATCCAGGATGTGTATGCTCAGACATCTTGGACTGGCCAGTTATGTATGAATGGTCAGTTAAGTGGGGATTGGGAAAAGATAGTTTCTTAAGAGGTGATGTTCTGGTGACAGTATTTTTCATAAGATAAAATGCATTTCTATTATGAATGTTTAGATTAGAATGATTGGAAAAAGAGGGTATCAGGAATAGGCAGTGTGGGGAAAAAAAAAAGGCCAAGTTTGTGGGAATACCAAACAAAATAAGAACACAAAGAGCACAGTAGTCATTATAACCATAAGTGCAGAAAGATCATTTTGTCAATGAAGTATTCAGATGAAAACCAGACAAGTTGTTTTTTGCATAGTGAAGACAACTAGTGTTATTGATTGGAAGCCTAATTTGTGCATCTTTATGCTGGAATTCTCTTTGATATGGCTTTATTAGTTTTAAAATATATAACTATTTAGTGTTTGTTTCCCCAGGTCTGAAAAATTACATTCATGGGTTAGAGAAAGCTGACAATAAGATCACTAATCCACCACAGATAATTGTTGAGAAACCAACCATGAAGACCAGGGACAACACTAGAGGATGTGGTAGAGGAGGAGGATAGCACGAAGGGAGGAAATGACCTAACTTTATAAGAAAATAAGGCAGATATTGAAGACTAGTGAATGAATTTAACGTTGATCTCTGGGGATTCTCCTGAGCACATGGTGAGATAGGGGATGATCTTTTAGAATCTATCTGCACTATAAGGAGAAGTAATGCTAGACTGTTATTTCTTCTAAGGCTGTGGTTAATCAACAGGTGGATGGGGGTACTGTAGACCTAGTGAGTCTGGACTTATAGCACTGGATAATGTCTAAGTTCTGTCCTTGGTCAAGACAGAGAAACAGAGGCAGCAGCTTTGAAAGCTGGTCTTTGGACTAATGCCAAAACAGCTGCTTAAGAGTCACCTATGGATGTTGTTAAATAGTTCAAGATGCCTGTGCTACAACCCTTTAGGCTAAAGAGTGAAGTCCAAAAGTTGAGTTTTAGTAAGCTGTCCAAATAAGTTCCATGTGCAGGCAGGTATGACATCCCTGAAGGGAGCTGATTTATGGACCAAAGACAAACTGAAGAGAGTCTTCCCAAAGTGCCATATGGGGTTCTGTTTCAGTCAACATTCTTATCAATACCTTAGACAACAATGACAAGTTTATCAAATTCAAGGATGACATGAAACTGGAGAAGAGAGCAGAGTTAGGATCCAAAATGGTTTCATACTAAGTCAGATAAAAACCAAAGATGAGGTTAAAAACAAGTCTGTCAGTAAAATTTCCATATCAACTATGACTTCCAGTCACATAGGAAACATCCAAAATTCATTCTAATATTTGTAATATTAGAAAATCAATGAAAAAGAATGCAGGGATCTAGCCATGGTCAAAGATCTTTAGGACTGGGCAGGAAGTTCATTTCATATATTGAGAGACAAAGAGTCAATCGTGATCATTTTGGCAGGAACAAGAGAGTTGTAGATTTCTGTGAATAGACTAAGGAAGAAATAGGTAATGTATATGGCTTAAATCCAAAGATGTAGGCCATGTGCCACACCTTCCTTGAATTTATGGAATCAAATATAAATGAGATTTATTGCATCCCATTAGGGCCCAAGCCAAAAATTCTGGTCATTAGTACCTACTTTAGGATGGTTCTATCCCTCCTTAAGAGATAAGCATCTTTCAATCTCAGAATTGCAAATTAAGTAGAGAAATATTTTAGAAAATTAAAACCCAGCAATATTAATACTTTTGAATTATGGAAATAATATTCAATTTTTATTGTAATGTTTAGAAATTGCATTTGAGTGATAGCATTGTAACTTCAATTTAAAATGTCTAATTAAGTAATTAATTCAGACTTCTGGCTTGCAGTGAAATTCTTACTAACTATATGTAGAATATAATAATGTAGTACTTAAGAGAACTCAGAGTTCACGATATTTATAAGCTTAATTTATTAGATTTATATAGATTACTTAGTCCTTGGGAAAGTTTGCCAATTGGGCAATTGAATTACTCTAAAGAGAAATAAAATGCATTAAACTTATAAATGCAGTATAAAATATGTGAAAGTATTTAACTAGTTTTTTAATGGGATCAAGTATTGTTCAAAGGCAATTAGAGTGATTGCTAAAAGTGCTAGGCATAACTGGAATAACAGGATTTATAAATTGAACTTAAAGCTTAAGGAAGAATGAGGTTATTAAAAATTGGTGACTTTAATAAAGTGAATATCAGTTTTTCAAAA
Organism: Colobus angolensis palliatus; assembly: GCF_000951035.1. Lineage (NCBI taxonomy): Eukaryota > Metazoa > Chordata > Mammalia > Primates > Cercopithecidae > Colobus > Colobus angolensis. The sequence continues at coordinate 1,183,499 of NW_012118099.1, forward strand.
TAAAATAAATGACTGAATAGTCTTTTCTAGATAGAAAAGCTATCTTTGGGTGAAACAAAAAAACTCCCAGCAGTTTACCCAAGGTGGAGATGGAACTTCAACAAGTATGAAAGTGGCCTGGATGGAGGTCGAGTCCTCAAGGCTCCATTGGTGATTACAGAATGCTGAACCTGCCAAGAGCTGCTGCAGTCTTAGGCTATGAGGAGAGGAGAGTGTGCAGACAGAGGAAGCTGATTGCCTGCCTCCATTCTACACTAATTTGATCGCTTAGTCTATTATGATCACTCCTGAAAAAAAAAAAAAAAAAAAAAACCTGACTTCAAGACCAGCTGTTGCTAATTACCCTGAGCCAGCATGATCATTCACTGACTCTGAGGTTCTTTGTTTATTTTTGTGGATAATGGTGGGTACTTTGGTAGATAATAGTTTGTGGTGAGTGGGTTAGTGATATTAGTTACCTTCTCACAAAATCCCTACCAGGTTATAACAAAAGCAGGTCTCCAACCAAATTCTGCCACACATCTCCCAGACAATTATGAAACAAACATCTATTGATAAGCAGACCCCAAACAGTTCACACGATCTGAAATCCCAGCTCTCTGTTCTTTTATGTAATCTGGCCATACTTTTTCATAAAGAAATCACTAGAACCAGATGTGACAATATATTTCAGTGGCAGAAATCTATAAGTCTTATGGAACAGCTGGCTTCCAAAATTTAACTCTCGCAAGGACACAGGATTAGACTTGTAAGGCAGTTTAGCAGAAGCTAACAAAATCTCAAGAGAAAAGAGCCTGAGACACAGACAGAGACACAAGTCTTGGTTCAAATATTGGTTGTCACTATGCACTGACTGGGGAATATTATGCAATTTCTTTTGCTTTCCATTTCTTTACAGGAAAGGTAAGGATAATAAAAACTACCTATTTTGAATGTTGTGGGAACTAAAAAATATAGTATGCATAGAGTCACATAGTCAGAACTTTTTAAATATAAAGGTATTATTGCCATTGTTTCATGTAGTTCCAGAGGGAGAGCTATTGATAGCATTTATGAAGGAGAACAGAAATGAGTCAATTCAAAGTGCGAATTTTCTGGAAATCATAGTATTATAAAACAGATTAGGTTATCTTTTGCTGAAATAAATTTATATCAAGGGTAGAACATAAGGAGAATCTATTCAAGGTCTTAACAGAAACAAATGTTTCAGAAGAGATTTATGCTGAGGGCAGAGAATTAGAGATCTCTCTACTGCTGTCCAACATAGAGATTCTGGGATATTGGCCTATTTTCATTCCTTGTAGGTATAATTTAGATCCTGTTCATCCATGTGTATTCACAGGAGGGCTCTCTAATCTTGCAGTTTTATAGACTGAGAACTTAGTGTATAGAAATCACTTTTTCTTCTTCTAACTTTATACCCTTTTTCTTAAGCACAGTCAGCATTTCTTCAGCACCTTCATTCCTAAGCAGTGTAAGTTCTCTGCTTTTATTCACCAATGAAAGTGCATACACATTCACCAATCTCACATTTTGCATGTCCCAACCTACAACATCATCACAAATGTCTTCAAACAACCACCCCACTGCCGTATTTGTTTTAAAGGCTACATCTCTACTGAAACACTAAAGCCTTGTTTCTGGAATTAAAACTGTGCCCTGGGGTTGCCTCTCTAGCTTTCTGCCATTTGTATTTTTATGTTATTTGATTCTTGCACAATTTTTGTATATTTACCTGCATCCCTGATCCTTCTTTCCACCAGAAAAGACTACACTCAGCTCTTGGCTTACAAGATTCCTGCTATAATATTGCTATCTATAAATAAATCACTTCCTGACCACCTCCATCAGGCCTAAATCTTGTCTGGACCCCACCTCTGACTTTGCGTTAGTGTACTGTTCATCTTTTTGACTTCTTGGTTATATTTCACTTTAGGATTCCCCTGACACTCAAACCTGTTTGTTAGTTTCATGGTAACTTTTAACAAATTATAACCAATTTTAACCAGCTCATAGTGTCTCCTGTGCCCACTGCTTGATGCATGAAGAGCCAGAGGAATCCCTTGGTCCTTGACGAATAGACTAATCATAAAATCATACAAATGATTTAAAAACATTTAAAGATTGTCAGTGTCAATAATAAATAAGCCCAGAGGCAACAGAGTACTATTTTTCACCTATAAATTTAGCAGAAATTAAAAACCAGTAGTGCACTCCACACCTGATGAAGGTGTTCTGGGACAGGCATCCATACTTACTCTATTGATAAAGAGTTTAACATGGTATATACTTTTGGAAAAGCAGTTTGCAAAACTATAAAAGAAAAATGACAAATGCATATAAGAAATCATACAGCATATAACTTTGGAGATTGGCATGTTTTCACTCAACAGAATTCCCTGGAGATTGATTCAAGTTGTTGCATGTATTGACAGTTCATTCCTTTTTATTGCTGAGTAGTATTCCATGGCATAAGTGTACCCAATTTAGCCCATTAGAAGACATCTGGATTGTTTCCAGTTTAGGGCTATTATGACTCAAGCTGCTTAATGTATAGACTTTTACATGAATGAAACAGCAGGAGTACAACTGCTGGGCCATAGGCTGTTTGTACATTTAGTTTTTAAAGAAACTGCCAATCTGTTTTCCAGAGGGGTTGTCCCATTTTACATTCCCACCAGCAATGAATGAGCGATCCAGTTTTTCCTCATCCTCATCAGCAGTTGATGTTGTCACTATTTCTTATTTTAGTTATTCTGATAGGTGTGTAGTAATAGCTCATTGTGGTTTTCACTTGCTTTTCCCTAATAGCTAATAATGTTGAACATTTTCATGTACATATTTGCCATCTGCATATTATCTTTGGTGAAATCTCATTTGAATTTTGCTAATTTAGGATTGAATTGTTTGCTTTGTTTATTGTTTAACTTTTAAAAATTGATATATAATTAGTACATCATAAAACTCTCCCTTTAAAAATATATAAGTTAGTAGTTTAGCGTATTCAAAAGGTTGTGTAACCATCACATACTCTATAATTTCAGAACAAGTTAATCAGCTCCAAAAGAAACTTCATTTCCATGAGCAATCACTTCCCATTTCTGCCTCCCTCATACCTGAACAACGTCAAAGCTATGTTCTATCTCTATAGATTTGCCTATCCCATGCATTAAATATATATGGGATCATGCAATATGTGGCCTTTTGAGACTACCTTCTCTTACCTGGCTTATATTTTCAAGATTTGTCCATGATGTAGCATGTATCAGTACTTCCTTCCTTTTTATTGCTGAATAATATTGCATTGTATAGATATGCCGCATTTAGTGTATCTGTTGATAATTCAAATAGTTTCCACTTTGGGATTATTATAAATAATGCTGCTATGAGCATTCATATATAAGTTTGTGTGTGCACATATTTCATTTCTGTTGGGCATAGATTCAGGAGTTAAATGCTGTGTCATATGATAGCTCTCTTTAATTTTTGGAAAAATGCCAAACTGCTCACCAAAGCTGTTTTACCACTTTACATTCCTACCAGCAATTGTGTGAGCGTATAGGTGAGCTTTTAGAGTTCCTTATATATTCCACATACTATTTCTTTTCAAATGTGGTTGGAAAATATTTTTACTCAGTTTATATCTTATTTTTTCAACCTCTTAATAGGGTCTTTGACAGAAGACTTTAATTTTGATGAAATTCAATTTATAATTTTTTCCTTTTATGGGCCATGCTTTTATAGTCAAGTTTTAGAACTCCTTGCCTAGCCTTAGATTTTGAATATTTCCTCTATGTGTTTTTCAAAAATTTTTAGTTTTGTATTTTACGTTTAAGTTTGTGATCCATTTTGAATTAATATACATATAAGTTGTCTGACAGGTAGAGTTTCATTCTTTTTCCATATGGATGTCCAATCTCTTCAGCACCTTTTCTTGTAAAGGCTGTCTTTCCTAGTCTATTGAAATGCTTTTCCATCTTTAGCAAACATCAGCCAGGCAAATATATATAAGTTTCTTTGGGGTTCTCTAGTCTGTTCCATTGATCTACAAATGTATCCCCTTGTGAATGCTACACAGTCTTGTAGTTATATAAGTGAAATTTCAGAGCCTCATTCTTTCTTTATTATTTTTCAAAATTCTTTTAGCTATTCCAGTTCCTTTGCCTTAACATATAATTTTATGATACTCTTCTCTATATCTAAAAATAGTCTTGCTGATACTATTTGCCTATTTTTGGTAGAAGTTGTGTTAAAGCTATATATCAATTTGAAAAGAATTGACATCTTTACTATGTTGAATCGTCCAATCTATGAAAATGGTGTGTCTCTAAGTTTATAATATTCTTTGATTTTTTTCATCAGCATTTTGTAGTTTTCATAACACAAGTCCTGCACATATTTTGTTAGATTTGCATCAAAATATTTTCTTTTATTTTGGGTGATTATAAATGGTATTTTATTTTTAATTTTGGGTCCATGGACTCACTGATGGTATATAAAAATAAAATTGATTTTGTTTATCTCATATCTGTCAGCATTGCTGAACTCGCTTATTAGCTGTAGAAATTTTTTGTGAAGATTCCTTGGAATTTTCCACATAGACCATTGTGATATATGCAAATCAGAACAATTTTATTTCCTCCTTTTCAGTCTGCCTTTTATTATATCTTCTTACCTTATTTCACCAGCTAGCACTCCATTGAATTAGAGGAGTAAGAGCAGATATCCTTACTTTGTTCCTAATCTTAATGGTACAGCATTCAGTTTTTTACTGTTTTATTTTTATTTTTTATTATACTTTAAGTTCTGGGGTACATGTGCAGAATGTGCAGGTTTGTTACATAGCTATATACATGTGCCATGGTGGTTTGCTGCACCCATCAACCCATCATCTACATTAGGTATTTCTCCTAATGCTCTCCTCCCCTAGCTCCCCACCCACTGATGAGTCCTAGTGTGTGATGTACCCCTCCCTGTGTCCATGTGCTCTCATTGTTCAACTCCCCCTTATGAGTGAAAACGTGTGGTGTTTGGTTTTCTGTTCTTGTGTTAGTTTGCTGAGAATGATGGTTTCCAGCTTCATCCATGTCCCTGCAAAGGACATGAACTCATCCTTTTTATGGCTGCATAGTATTCCATGGTGTGTATGTGCCACATTATCCAGTCTATCACTGATGGGCATTTGGGTTGGTTCCAAGTCTTTGCTATTGTGAACAGTGCCACAATAAACATACATATGCATGTGTCTTTATAGTAGCATGATATATATGATATATAATCCTTTGCATATATACCCAATAATGGGATCACTGGGTCAAATGGTATTTCTAGTTCTAAATCCTTGAGGAATCACCACACTGTCTTCCACAATGGTTGAACTAATTTACACTCCCAGCAACAGTGTACAAGGGTTCCTATTTCTCCACATCCTCTCCAGTATCTGTTGTTTCCTGAGTTTTTAATGATCGCCATTCTAACTGGCATGAGATGGTATTTCATTGTGGTTTTGATTTGCATTTCTCTAATGACCAGTGATGATGAGCTTTTTTTCATGTTTGTTGGCTGCGTAAATGTCTTTGTTTGAAAAGTGTCTCTTCATATCCTTCACCCACTTTTTGATGGAGTTGTTTTTTTCTTGTAAGTTCGTTTAAGTTCTTTGCAGATTCTGGATATTAGGCCTCTGTCAGATGGATAGATTGCAAAAAGTTTTCTCACATTCTGTAGGTTGCCTGTTCACTCTAATGATAGTTTCTTTTGCTGTGCAGAAGCTCTTTAGTTTAATTAGATCCTATTTGTCAATTTTGGCTTGTGTTGCCATTGCTTTTGGTGTTTTAGTCATGAAGTCTTTCCCCAAGCCTATGTCATGAATGATATTGCCTAGGTTTTGTTCTTCAGTTTTTATGGTTTTAGGTCTTACATTTAAGTCTTTAATCCATCTTGAGTTAATATTTGTAGAAGGTGTAAGGAAGGGGTCCAGTTTCAGTTTTCTGCGTATGGATAGCCAGTTTTCCCAACACCATTTATTAAATAGGGAATCCTTTCCCCATTGCTTGTTTTTGTCAGGTTTGTCAAAGGTCAGATGGTTACAGATGTGTGGTGGTATTTCTGAGGCCTCTTTTCTGTTCCATTGGTCTATATATCTGTTTTGGTACCAGTACCATGCTGTTTTGGTTACTATAGCGTTGTAATATAGTTTGAAGTCAGGTAGCGTGATGCCTCCAGCTTTGTTCTTTTTGCTTAGGATTGTTTTGGCTATGTGGGCTCTTTTTTGGTTCCATATGAAATTTAAAGTATTTTTTCTAATTCTGTGAAGAAAGGCGATGGTAGCTTGATGGGGACAGCATTGAATCTATAAATTACTTTGGGCACTATGGCCATTTTCATGATATTGATTCTTCCTATTCATGAGTATGGAATGTTTTTCCATTTGTTTCTGTCCTCTCTTATTTCCTTGAAGAGTTGTTTGTAGTTCTCCTTGATGAGGTCCTTCACATCCCTTGTAAGTTGCATTCCTAGGTATTTTATTCTCTTAGTAGCAATTGTGAATGGGAGTTCACTCATGATTTGGCTGTCTGTCTCTTTCTGGTGTATAGGAATGCTTGTGATTTTTGCACATTGATTTTGTATCCTGAAACTTTGCTGAAGTTGCTTATCAGCTTGAGGAGATTTTGGGCTGAGATGATGGGGTTTTCTAAATATACAATCATGTCATCTGCAAACAGAGACAATTTGACTTCTTCTTTTCCTATTTGAATACCCTTTATTTCTTTCTCTTGCCTGATTTCTCTGGCCAGAACTTCCAATACAATGTTGAATAGGAGTGGTGAGAGAGGGCATCCTTGTCTTTTGCCAGTTTTCAAAGGGAATGCTTCCATCTTTTGTCCATTAAGTGTGATATTGGCTGTGGGTTTGTTATAAATAGCTCTTATTATTTTGAGATTTGTTCCATCAATACCTAGTTTATTGAGAGGTTTTAGCATGAAGAGCTGTTGAATTTTGTCAAAGGCCTTTTCTGCATCTATTGAGATAATCATGTGGTTTTTGTCATTGGTTCTATTTATGTGATGGATTACATTTATTGATTTGCCTATGTTGAACCAGCCTTGCATCCCAAAGATGAAGCCGATTTGATTGTGGTGGATAAGCTTTTTGATGTGCTGCTGGATTTGGTTTGCCAGTATTTTATTGAGGATTTTTTGCATAGATGTTCACCAGAGATATTGGCCTGAAATTTTCTGGTTTTGTTGTGTCTTTGTCAGGTTTTGATATCAGATGATGCTGGCCTCATGAAATGAGTTAGGGAGGATTCTCTCTTTTTATATTATTCAGAATAGTTTGAGAAGGAATGGTACCAGCTCCTCTTTGTACCTTTGGTAGAATTTGGCTGTGAATCCATCTGGTCCTGGACTTTTTTTGGTTGGTAGGCTATTAATTGCTGCCTCAATTTCAGAACTTGTTATTGTTCTGTTCGGGCATTTGACTTCTTCCTGGGGTAGACTTGGGAGGGTATATTGTTCAGGAATGTATCCATTTCTTCTAGATTTTCTTGCTTATTTGCATAGAGGTGTTTATAATATTCTCTGATAATAGTTTGTATTTCTGTGGAATCAGTGGTGATATCTTCTTTATCATTTTTTATTGCATCTATTTGATTCTTCTCTCGTTTCTTCTTTATTAGATTTGCTAGCAGTCTATCAATTCTGTTGATCTTTTCAAAAAACTAGCTCCTGGATTCATTGATTTTTTCGAAGGGTTTTCTGTGTCTCTGTCTCCTTCAGTTCTGCTCTGATCTTAGTTATTTCTTGTCTTCTGCTAGCTTTTGAATTTGCTTGCTCTTGCATCTCTACTTCTTTTAATTGTGATGTTAGTGTGTCAATTTTAGGTCTTTCCTGCTTTCTCTTGTGGGCATTTAATGCTATAAATTTTCCTCTATACATTGCTTTAAATGTGTCCCAGAGATTCTGCTACATTGTATCTTTGTTCTCACTGGTTTCAAATAACTTATTTATTTCTGCCTTAGTTTTGTTATTTACCCAGTAGTCATTCAGGAGCAGGTTGTTCAGTTTCCATGTAGTTATGTGGTTTTGAGTGAATTTCTTAATCCTGAGTTCGTATTTGATTTCACTGTGGTCTGAGAGACTGACTATTATGATTTCCATTATTTTGCATAGTGCGGAGTGTTTTACTTCCAATTATGTGGTCGATTTTAGAATAAGTGCAAGGTGGTGCTGAGAAGATTGTATATTCTGTAGATTTGGGGTGGAGAAGTCTGTAGATGTTTATTAGGTCAACTTGGTCCAGAGCTGAGTTCAAGTCCTGAATATCCTTGTTAATTTTCTGTCTCATTGATCTGTCTAATATTGACAGTGGGATGTTAAAGTCTCCCACCATGATTGTGTGGGAGTCTAAGTCTCTTGGTAGGTCTCTAAGAACTTGCTTTATGAATCTGGGTGCTCCTGTATTGGGTGCATATATTTTAGGATAGTTCGCTCTTCTTGTTGCATTGATCCCTTTACCATTATGTTATGCCCTTCTTTGTCTCTTTTGATCTTTGTTGGTTTAAGAGGTATTTTGTCTGAGACTAGGATTGCAACCCCAGCTTTTTTTTTTTGCTTTCCATTTGCTTGGTAAATATTCCTTCATCCATTTATTTTCAGCCTACATGCGTCTTTGCACATGAGATGGATCTCCTGAATATAGCACACTGATGGGTCTTGACTCCATATCCAATTTGCCAGTCTGTGTCTTTTAATTGGGGCATTTAGCCCGTTTACATTTAATATTGTTATATGTGAGTTTGATCCTGTCATTATGATGCTAGCTGGTTATTTTGCCCATTAGTTGATGCAGTTTCTTCATAGTGTCAATGATCTTTACCATTTGGTATGTTTTTGCAGTGGCTCGTACCAGTTGTTCCTTTCCATGTTTAGTGCTTCCTTCAGGAGCTCTTGTAAGGCAGGTCTGGTGTTGACAAAATCTCTCAGCATTTGCTTGTCCATAAAGGATTTTATTTCTCCTTCACTTATGAAGCCTAGTTTGGCTGGATATGAATTTCTGGGTTGACAATTCTTTTAAGAATGTTGAATATTGGCCCCCACTCTCTTCTGGCTTGTAGGGTTTTTGCTGAGATAGTCTGATGGTCTTCCCTTTGTTGGTAACCCAACCTTTCTCTCTGGCTGCCCTTAACATTTATTCCTTCACTTCAGCCTTGGTGAATCTGATGATTATGTATCTTGGGCTTGCTCTTCTCAAGGAGTATCTTTGTGGTGTTCTCTGTATTTCCTGAATTTGAATGTTGGCCTGTCATGTTAGGTTGGGGAAGTTCTCCCGGATAATATCCTGAAAAGTGTTTTCCAACTTGGTTCCGTTCTCCCCATCGCTTTCAGGTACACCAATCAAATATATATGTGGTCTTTTCACATAGTCCCATATTTCTTGGAAGCTTTGTTCATTCTTTTTCATTCGCTTTTCTCTAAGCTTGTCTTCATGTTTTATTTCATTAAGTTGATCTTCAGTCTCTGATATCCTTTCTTCCACTTGATTGATTTGGCTATTGATATTTGTGTGTGCTTCACGAAGTTCTCGTGCTGTGTTTTTCAGCTCCATTGGGTCATTTACGTTCTTTTCTAAACCGATTATTCTAGTTAGCAATTTGTCCAACTTTTTTTCAAGGTTCTTAGCTTGCTTGCATTGGGTTATAACATGCTCCTTTAGATCAGAGAAGTTTGTTATTAAGCACCTTCTGAAGTCTACTTCTGTCAATTCATCAAACTCACTTCCAATTTTGTTCCCTTGCTGGTGAGGAGCTGTGATCCTCTGGAGAAGAGGCGTTCTGGTTTTTGGAATTTTCAGCCTTTTTGTGCTGGTTTCTTCCCATCTTCATGGATTTATCTACCTTTAGTCTTTGATGTTGGTGACCTTCAGAAGGGGTCTCTGAGTGGATGTCCTTTTTGTTGATGTTGATGTTATTGCTTTCTGTTTGTTAGTTTTCCTTCTAATAGTCAGGCCTCTCTGCTGCAGGTCTGCTGGAGTTTGCTGGAGGTCACTCCAGACCCTGTTTGCCTGGGTATCACCAGTGGAGGCTGCAGAACAGCAAAGACTGCTGCCTGTTCTTTCCTCTGGAAGCTGCATCCCAGAGGGGCACCCACCAGATGCCAGCCAGAGCTCTCCACTATAAGGTGTCTGTCAGCACCTGCTGGGATGTGTCCCCCAGTCAGGAGACACAGGGGTCAGGGATCTGCTTGAAGAGACAGTCTGACCCTTAGCAGAGTTCAAACGCTGTGCTGGGGGATCTGCTGCTGTCTTCAGAGCTGTCAGGCAGGGATGTTTAAGTCTGCTGAAGCTGTACCTACAACCATCCCTTCCCCCAGGTGCTCTGTCCCAGGATGATGTGGGTTTTATCTATGAGCCCCTGACTGGGGCTCTGCCTTTTTTAAGAGATGCCCTGCCCAGAGAGGAAGAATCTAGAGAGGCAGTCTGGCTACAGTGGCTTTGCTGAACTTCAGAGGGCTCTGCCCAGTTGGAACTTCAGCGTTGTTTACACTGTGAGGGTAAAACCGCCTACTCAAGCCACAGTAAGGGTGGATGCCCCCCGCCCCACACACACCAAGCTTGAGCAGCCCAGGTCAACTTCAGACTGCTGTGTTGACAGCAAGAATTTCAATGCAGTGGATCTTAGCTTGCTGGGCTCCCTCGGGGTGGGATCCACTGAGTTAGACCACTCGGGTCCCTGGCTTCAGACCCCTTTCCAGAGGAGTGAACGATTTTGTCTTGCTGGCATTCCTGGCGCCACTGGGGTATGGAAAACAACAACAACAACAACAAAAAAACTCCTGCAGCTAGCTTGGTGTCTGCCCAAATGGCCACCTAGTTTTGTGCTTGAAATCCAGGGCCCTAATGACGTAGGCACCAGAGGGAATCTCCTGGTCTACATTGTGAAGACTGTGGGAAAAGCGTAGTATCTGGGCCGGAGTGCAGCGTTCCTCATAGCACAGTCCCTCATCACTTCCCTTGGCTAGGAGAGGGAGTTCCTCAACCCCTTGTGCTTCCCAGGTGAGGTGACACCCCACCCTGCTTCTGCTCACCTTCCATGGCCTGTACCTACTGTCTAACCAGTCCCAATGAGATGAACGGGGTACCAGCTGGAAACGCAGAAATCACCCGCCTTCTGTGTTGATCTCGCTGGGAGCTGCAGACCAGAGCTATTCCTATTTGGCCATCTTGCCAGCAATACCCTCAGTCTTTTATTATTAAGTATAATTTTGTAGCTTTTTATAGATGCTTTATATCCAGTTGAGAAAATTCACCTCTATTTCTATTTTTCTTAGAATTTTTTTTTCATGAATGAGTTTTGAATTCCATCAAATGATTTTTCTGCACTGATCAATATGATCCTGTAACTTTTCCTCTGCCCTTTCTAAAGCCGAGCACAGGTTCTCATTTTCCTTTTTTCTTCCTGACATCCTCTGCCTGATATTCTACCTGCTACAACTGTTGCTAGGGCACTTGCATCCTTTCCTACTCATTCCAAGTTGGCTTCTTCCCAAAATAAGAGCTTGGTTTACTCCCTGATATGGCTGATATTTCCCAGTTCTTTTCTTTAACAGGAGCCACCTTCTAATTATGGATTTATTGTTCATCTTCTTGTGAATATTCTGTCTTTATTGAGGTTTATTTTTCTGCACATATCACCTTTACTCCTTATCTATCTCCTTCTGCCGTAAGTCCTTTTAGTGCCTCTGCTTCTTTTATCATCCCAGGTAGTTTCTTTGTATTCTGGGTACAGGTACCCTGCTCAGCTCCAGTCCTCCTTTTATGCCAACTTCTTAAAAATGCCAGCCATCCCAGCTGCCCTGTTACTGTGCCATGATCTTTAGCACTTGGAATACACTCCTCATGACTGAAATTGCATACATTTTTTTTTTTTTTACCAAAGACTATCTCCCAAGAAGATGGTTTATCTGTGATGATTAAAGTTTTCTGCATTCATCATCCCACTCCTGAAGCTTTGATTTAAATAGGTTTAGTTGTTCCTTTCATTCTGGTCCTGTTTCTCCCGCTAATGCTCAAAGTGAACTTGGCATTTCTACTTATGTGAGACCCTCCTCAAATTTTTTGTTTATAGGAATAAAATGGCAAAACCTAGCCCCCAGGGCTCATCAAACTGTGCACTGGCCAGGCTTTCCACATCACACCTTTGTGGGCCATCATATGGACATGCACCTACTCTGGAATAGGAAAGATCTTCCTGCCATTTACTTCCTCACTCCACACACCCCTAGCCCATGGAAGCTGCCTGTGTTCTTGGCCTTCTATCTCTATTTTTCCATGTACTTACAAGAACAAAATTGGATGCAGGTTGTAGATTTGTTTTTATTTTCTCCTCTCCTCATCTGCCAAAGGACTTTCTGCAGTTGACACACAATGTCACCTGCTTGAAGTTTTGTTTTGTTTTGTTTTGTTTTCTGACTTCTTTCCTGTTCCTGCCTCTGCCAGTTCTACCATCTTGACCTTTCCAATATTCAGTCTCCTAGGCTGTCTACCTGGATGATTGCCACAGGCCTGCCACCCTTTCCTATATCCGTCCTTCATTCCTTCACCTCTCATTTAGTGGTCAAGAAAAATGCACAACCCACACACCCACCACTCTGGGAACACGCCTTCCATTCTCATAGCATACATTTCCAATAGACAGGCAGGTATTATTCTTCCTATACAACAAATGAGGAAAAAGTCTTGTCAAGATAAAAGAGCAGCTGGTTAAGAGCAGGGCCAGGCCGGGCACAGTGGCTCAAGCCTGCAATCCCAGCACTTTGGGAGGCCGAGACAGGTGGATCACGAGGTCAGGAGATCAAGACCATCCTGGCTAACACGGTGAAACCTCGTCTCTACTAAAAAATACAAAAATCTAGCTGGGCGAGGTGGCGGGCGCCTGTAGTCCCAGCTCCTCGGGAGGCTGAGGCAGGAGAATGGCGTAAACCTGGGAGGCGGAGCTTGTAGTGAGCTGAGATCCGGCCACTGCACTCCAGCCTGGGCGACAGAGCGAGACTCTGTCTCAAAAAAAAAAAAAAAAAAAGCAGGGCCAACGCTGCTTCTGACTTCTAGCTAAATCATGTAGGACTGCAGAAAGCAGAAAATCCCTCCCACATTAGTCTCCATTTTTCTGCTCAGGTAGTGACTTATGCCTTATCTAATCAGATACCTTCTACATAAACATCATTGGCTGGCCCAATGTTATCATCGTTAACTTCCTTAACATAATCATGGATGGATGAAAGACTGGTAATTCTCAGAATCACTATATATAATGCTTTCTGTTCTTGATAGTTCACTAATAGAAAGAGAAGTGTCAGGAATACCCATTGGCCTGAGATTATGAAGATGACTGAGGTGGGAGTTGTAGCATTGATGCCTGTATCAGAAGAAAGTCTTAAGTTAACTAGCGGGACAAAGTCCCTCTCCCCACTTCACCATAAGAACAAGGAAGATGCAGACTGACTAAAGAGGATAGAACCCACATAACACTGTATCAGAGATGGAGTCAGGTGTGAGCTTTGATAATAGCTGCTTCTGTCATGCCTGCAGTTTTGGGACAAACGCTGTCTCTTTTTATGCCTTACAAAGGCATAGTATGGGACATGGAAGAACAAAAAGTTGTCACTTCAATTCCCTCCTTCAAAAAGTAAAAGATTATTTGTTTTTATCCACTATTAGTTTTTCAACAAAACAAGCCAGAGAAGTTTCTCTGTGTGTAGCTGATAGGTGTCCTTGACCAGGGAGTGGCCTTCTTGGTCAAATTGCCACACCACTTTGGGAGAAAGCTGTGTGGAGTAGTGAGGGAGAATGGGGACAGCCACCTAACCAGCCAGATTAGTTGAATTAGCCCTGCAGATCAGCACAGTGACAGATGTCCCAACCAGATGGTGCACACATCCACTTCATAAATACACCGTAGAAGTCTGGAATCTAGGGGAAAAAGCTTTTCTGCCATGAGGGCTCCTGCCCAAGAACAATTGGCTGACACCACTCTACTGAAAGTCAGGCTTCAGAGAAGACCACAGCTTCTCTGCCATGTATGTAGGGGTGAAAATCCTGCCCTATGTTTCTCAATTCCCATCTTTGATGCCTGAAATCTCACCATTAGCACCCTGTTCTTTGGTTTAAGGATTTCTGCTATACAAATACATTTATAAAAACCAAGACAAGTGTTTTCAGTTCTTATGTCGAAAGAATTACAGATACGTTTTGAGAGCAAGTTTACATGTGAGGGAAGTGTGGCGGTTAACTTTATGTGTAAACTTGACTGGACCCAGATGTCTGATTAAACATTCTTTTCAGGTGTATCTGTGAGAGTGTTTCTGGAAGAGATTAGCATTTGAATTGGTAAACTGAATAAAGCAGATGGCCCTCCCCAGTGTGAGTGGCATTATCCTATCCATTGATAGCTGAATAGAACAAAAAAGCAGAGGAATTTGGAATCACCTTCCTTCTACCTCACAGAGCTAGTACATTAATCTTCTGTCATTGGTACTCATGGTTCTCAGGCCTTCAGAACTGGACTGAAATCTACATCATTGGTTCTCAGGCTTTCAAACACCAACACTAGCTTTCCTGAGTCTCCAGCTTGAAGATGGCAGATCATGGGACTTCTCATCTTCCGTAATTGTGTGTGCCAGTACCTTATAATAAATCTTATTGGATCTGTTTTTCTGGAGACTACTTTTTTTAAGTTTCTAATATTTCTTCTAATACCGTAAGAAAGGTCATGAAAAAGTGGAAGTTTGAATGGCAAGGTTAGGTTTCCTAAGTGGTACTGTGGAAAAGGTGAAGATTAGCTCTGCCATCCTGGATAAGATATTTCACTCTGAGCAATTAATCATCCCTCAACTGAGACAATCATGGTGACCTCACAGTGTTGTGGAAGGCCCATATGTGAAATGATAGATATGACAACCCCTCAAGTGTCCTGCACGTGCAATAAAAGGAAGCAGCTATTTTTCACACCCTTCCTGGGTGCTGCTGTCACACTTTTTAAAATGTCCCTCTGAGTTAACTGTCCTCCTCAAGAACTCCCATCAAATACCCCTCATTATCACATCCGACAAAGCAAATCCTAGCTATTAATGACAAACTGGAATGTTCTAGTTACCTCTCTGTCCTAGAAAGCAGCACTCCTCCGCTCTGTGGGGAACATTTGCTTTTCAGAAACTAGCCCTGGGATTTTAAGGAATGAGCCAGTGAGACAGTCCCTAAGTAGGCCTGATGTTCTTTGCCTACTCCCTTCTCCCAAATACCCGGTTGCATTGTCACAAAGCCCAGGGAAAAGAGAAAACAGGAGGTGGTCTGTGGCCCCCAAGAGAAGAAGTGACTGTCTCTCCTTTTTTCAGGGTGCCATGGGACCAACACTATAGTAAGGGGCTGATATGGTTTGGCTCTCTGTCCCCACCCAAATCTCATGTGGAATTGTAATCCCAATGTGTTAAAGGTGGAGCCTAGTGGGAGATGATTGGATCATGGGGGTAATTTTTAATGGTTTATCACCATCACCATCCTTCTAGTGCTGTCTCGTGATAGAGTTCTCACAAGACCTGATGGTTTAGAAGTGTGTGGCACTCCCCTGCTTCACTCTTTCTCTCTCGTCACCATGTGAAGAAGGTCTTTGCTTCCCCTTTGCCTTCTACCATAATTGTAAGTTTCCTGAGGCCTCTCAGTCATGTTTCCTGTCAAGCCTGCAGAACTGTGAGTCAATTAATCTGCTTTTCTTCATAAATTACCTAATCTCAGGTAGTTCCTTATAGCAGTGTGAAAACAGTAGAGACCTGGCTCAGGATTGGGACTGTCCAAAGTGACAGGTGGAACACAGCACCTGGGGATCTACAGCAGCTGTTTAGACATTAATAGGACTCATAACTCTCTTCTACCTAGTTATGTCTTAGAACCCCCCTAACAACCACAGCACCATACAGTGTGTTCCTCCAGTGGATGCCTCTGTCATTGATTCCTTCCAGGCCTCAGCTATCATTTTTAAAAGGAAGCTGGGTCAGTTGCAAACAAGAGTTTGTGTAAGAGGGCAATAGTGGTGGTGAAAGTCCCAGAAAACCAGTCACAGAAAAACTGCCTAAAGGAACTGAGGTTGCTAAAAGGACAAGGGGAACAGGATGTGAAAGGTTGTTGCATTGGAGAAAGAGCCAGCTCATTCTGTGCAGCCCTGCGCTCAGCTGGGACCAATGTGTTGGTGGAAATTAATAGCAGCATTGGGCTCAGAAAGGTTGCAGCTAATAAATAAAGCTGCTCAACTTGAAATCAGCAAATTAATGCATTCTTAGAATTCTCCACTACACTTGATCTTAGCCAAAAAAGATTACAAGCGATTAGAATTCTCTTTCTATGAGGCTTTCACATAGCCACATGGACCTCCTGGTTATAGCTAAGCCATGCATTAATGGCACCATGTACTGTGCAAGGGGATAGATTAATTTCATATTCCTTCTACAAAGTTATGTTCAGAAGGAAGCCTAATGGAGACATGCAGTAAAAGAAAAGATGGCCCTCTTTTTCTGCCCTGATTCATGAGCTGCTTGCTGCTGTATAGGCTTTTCTTAGGGGTACTGGGATCTCAAGTACTACAGGGTTGCGACCTGAGGCATATCCCACTTCTCTCACTGACTTGTGCCCCCTTCTCCTACGGGAGGAATCATTGACTCAGCCCTTTTGAATATGCTGGATAGAGATATGATGAAGAATCTGGAGAAATAAAAAAAAAAGTAGCAGTAGAAAGATTTGTGTCAAGGAGGAATGATGTAAAGGCTCTAAGAAGAGTTGCTGATCTGTTATACACTCATTGAACTTGCAGCCCAGAAAGACATCTTCTCTGGGACCCTCTTTGATCACTCCCCTGTGTGGTCAGTGCCTCCAAGCCATTTAGCCTGTCCTGCTTGACCACTGACAGGGAGTCTGGATCTTTCTTTCCCTTCCCAATCAAAATTCACTGGTGCTGTCTCCTCACGTCTTGGTCCCTGCAGTATAGTAAATTAATAGCCAGTGCCCTTCAAGGCTTCTATCAAAAAGAATTAATGGGAGAAATTTTCAGGCATTGAGACTAGATGGGAAGTATTTCTGTCCAGGAGTGACTTCCTCAAAACCTAGCACCTAGGTTTCTTTCCTAGCTCAGAGGTTTTCAAACTCTTTTGCTTTTATATCCCCTATAAGAATTGTATTAAAGTATGTACCGTCATGTAACTTTTATGAATAGTAATGTCTTTCATCATAAATTTAAACACTTTAAAGGATGTAATTTGGGGCATATTATAAATGTTTTCATGTTAAAATGAAAGTTGAATTTCTCCTATAATGTATACAGTTGAATCTAAACACCATGACAATGGATAACCCACCATCATTCCATTTTTAAAAACAAATACTTCCATAACTTTTAGAAATTTGACTTTCCTTTTCTATTCGAACTTAAATTTTTATTCAATTTCCTCCAAAGAACTTTACCTTAATGTAACATAATTTTGTTTGAAAATACTACTTACATCATCACATTTATCTGCCTAAATTCAATTTTTTACTTTTATTTTGTTACCATAAAGCTCTGAACATTAAAAAAATCTATGCAATTATCAATACACTACTGATTAAACATACATATTAATTATTAAACACAAAAAGTAAAATTATATTGCAAATGCATCCTTTCATGAGATGATAAACTTTTTTCAGTTAGTTCATTTATCTGTAGATGAACATTACTTACTGCTGAAATAAGGGGTATCAGTTGTATTTCTTTTTTGTTTTGTTTTTATAGATGTAAGTTGAAGGAATTGAGAGTGTTTTATTACAGCAATGTAATTCAGTTCTTTGAATTCCTTCTATGTTATATGTCAACATTTATATAATGGTGTATTAGAAAATATATATATATTTTTTTTTGAGACGGAGTCTCGCTTTGTCGCCCAGGCTGGAGTGCAGTGGCCGGATCTCAGCTCACTGCAAGCTCCGCCTCCCGGGTTTACGCCATTCTCCTGCCTCAGCCTCCCGAGGAGCTGGGACTACAGGCGCCCGCCACCTCGCCCGGCTAGTTTTTCGTATTTTTTAGTAGAGACAGGGTTTCACCGTGTTAGCCAGGATGGTCTCGATCTCCTGACCTCGTGATCCGCCCATCTCGGCCTCCCAAAGTGCTGGGATTACAGGCTTGAGCCACCGCGCCCGGCCAGAAAATATTTTTAATCTTCAGTCACATGACAATTTGATAAAGTCCTTCTTCATTTCTTTTAAACAGTGAACTAGGAAGCACCTGACTAGCAAAGAGATTTGTTCTCCAGCAATTTGAATAATTTACTTTCTCAATTTCTGGGAAGTACACCAAGAGAGCTTTACTAAGATTTATCAAATTATTGTTAATTGTGCTGTAACACTTGTACTTAGGCCCACCTTCTAAAAGCCATATCACCAGAAATGGCAGGAAAAACAAATTTTTAGTTTTATTACATGTTTGCCAAAACAATGCTTTTTCATAAAATGCTTTGATCTTACTTCTTGTTTTAAATGTATTGCCACTAATTTGGAGTTGCATATTTAACTCATTTATGAAAAATATCTGTCATAAAACCTCACTGGCAGGGCCAATCTTCACTGTCAAACCGGTATGCCAAATCAGATACACTTTCTGTCAGAAAAAGTTTTTCATTTTTCAATTCAAATAGCTATTTTGAGCAATATTATAAAAATCAATGAGAACTAAAAGTATGTCTTGTGAAACTGATCACTAAAAACAATTAAGATAAAGATCTAATATAATTGATTTTTCCATGTTTAAGTTATAAAAACAAGATGACCAATACACTATTTCTCATATAAAGTAGGAAAATGATAAAAGGCATGGTATATCTCTAGTAAAATTATGTACAGGTGTTGAATGCTGCTGACTGGCTTTGGAGAATGATTAAACAAGAAATCTGTTATAAGATAAAATGGTAGAAACAACTATAGTTTGAATGTATTCCCCAAGTTTCATATGTTGAAAAATTAATCCTCAAATTCATATGTTGATGGGGTAGACCCCATGATGGGACCCAAGGCTTTATAAGAGGAGAGACCTGAGTTGAAATGCACTTTTTGCCCTTCCACCCTTCTATCACAATTTGAGGCAGCAAGAAGGCCCTCACCAGATGTTGAGCAAATTCCAGTGCCAGGTTCTTGGACTTCCCAGTCTCCAGAACCATGAGCCGAATGTTTCTTTTTTGAAATAAATTATCCAGTCTGGTGTTTTGTTACAGCAACAGAAAACAGACTAAGACAAGAATATAATTGAATAAATGTTTCATGTTATGGTTTGATACAGTGGGTTCTAACAACTTTATTAATGAATGCACATCAAATCTGAAAGAATCATGTGAAACTTTTTATCCTTGGGTTCTATCTACTGCATCTTCTAAAAATTTGGCATTCCCAGAGGGCATTCTGGTTACATTTAAAATAATCAGCATGGCAAATCTATACTGCTTTAGCTCTTCCAAGTTACTTT
This sequence comes from Colobus angolensis palliatus, assembly GCF_000951035.1. Classification (NCBI taxonomy): domain Eukaryota; kingdom Metazoa; phylum Chordata; class Mammalia; order Primates; family Cercopithecidae; genus Colobus; species Colobus angolensis. The sequence continues at coordinate 1,203,027 of NW_012118099.1, forward strand.
TTTTTTTCCCAGTCAAGATAAATCCTATGGAAGGACACTGACAATAGTGGAAATAATTGCTTACAATTATATGAAGAAGGCTTTTTTTGGCATTCAGTGCCTTATACTAATTTTCTTTATTTCACTCTCCCATGGCTCTCCCTCAAGAGCAAGAAATTCTTTGACAAGAGTCAGGAAGAGAAAAAGAAAAAGCTGTAAAAAAAAAAATGTCATTATTACCATTACTCCACTTTATCATATATCTGAATTCCGAAAATCTATTTTTGAGTCCAAACCCCCAATTTCTATGTTATCTAACATCATAGCTTCAACATGTGTATAAGAGGTGAAAGCCCAAGGCTCTATGGTTTTATGATTAATCATCAAAGAAACCTTTCATCTGTTTGCCACATCTGAGGTTTTTGGTGTCATATTTAGAACAATGTATTATATTAAGATATGGGATGGATAGCCCTGTATCTTTTTTTCATGTGGGAAAAGAAACAGTATGAACAAAGACTCATTCTCAGCAGATCAATTTAAGGAAAGAGTATACATAGAGGATCTGGAAATTAATTTCCTGAAAACTGTCCTGAGCATGCAATCTGTGAAAAGCCATCACACACCTTTAGGTACACATATCTGTTTGAAAATTATGAATTTATCATACCTGTATATAAATTAACCTGACCCAATCCAAGATTGTTTATCATGTGATCTCAATCCCTGGAGGAAGATAATCAAAGGATTCTAAAGAGGCCCCAGAGAGGTAGAGTTGGAATTGCAGCAGAGAAGTTTTGAGTAGCATTGAGGAAATTCCGATTCCAGTCTGGTGTTCATCATCCTGCAAGTGTTCCTGCTATCAAACAATGAGTACAAAAGGTGCCCTGGGCTTTTGTTGGTGAAAATAAGTGCAGTACCATCCTCCCCAAACCAGAAGATTAGTGTTGCTAACTGCCATACCAACAGAGGCAAGCAGATGATCAAGCAGACAGGATATAAGAAAAGAGGTGATGAGAGTTTGATAAAAGAGAGGACGTGCCTCATCCACAGGTGGAGGCAGCTATTCACCTCTAATCCCACTGTTGCTATATTTTCCACTTTTCTACCTGGATTTTCATGTAAAATCACCTGATTTGTAAATGTAGGCAATTAAATCAACATTGTTATACAACACATTGCAAAACAAATCTCCAGGTTATGTCAGCTCAATGGCTGTTAGCCGTCTCCTCCGAAAGGCAACATGGTCATATGTTTGCCTCTGGTGAGAGAACAAAGCAGTCTGGAATCAAAGTTTGGGTCTTCTGAAGTGAGCCCAGCTATCTCTCCAGTTCTTATAACCCTTCACAAAACATTGCTGGATCCTCACACGAGTTTTTCAAGTTTAAAGTGCAGAGTCAATTATTACTTTAAGCTTTATGGAGGCTGAGGAATTGTCCTCAGCAAACCCCACAATCCATAGAGATGGATGGAACTTTAAACATCATTTATTCCAGTTCCCCTGTTTTTACAGCTTCTCATAACATTCTCTCGATATTAGTATTGGGTCTAATCGAACACGGATTAACCAATGGAGGCTATGCAATCCCATTATTATAGTTCCTGGATGCTGTCCTTATATGCTGCTTCCAAGGACTGTAAAAAATTTTCAATAGAAAGAAGTAGCTGTGATGCTACTTTCAGCCCTTCTTAGTTCCAGACTCTGACCTATAATTACCCTGAACTCTTCAACTTCAGATCATGTGCTAATTTAAAAACATGTCCATAAATTCTTTCTTTGGTATTCCTCCTTTCAGGAGGTAGAAACTAATTTCCTTCATCCTTGAGTGTGGGCTATACTTAGCGACTTGCTTCTAATGAACAGAATATGACAGATGATGGTGACTTCTGAGAATAGGTCATAGCATTTTAGCTTGCTCTCAGCTTTCTCTTGAATTACTTGCTCTTCAGGAAGCCAGAAGTTATGTGGACACTCAAGCAGCACTAGGGAGAAGCTCATGAGTAGAAGAACTGAGGCATCCTGCAAACAGCCATGGACTAACCTGTATTGGGAGCAGAGTCTCCAGCCCCACGTAAGTCTTCAGATGATGGTGTTTTTTTAATAAAAAATTTTAAAAAAAGAAAGGTAATTAAATTGAAGGAGAACTTCCCTTATATCCAGAGGTTAATACTCAAAATGGTGGTGGTATGTCATTTTTAAGAATTTTCCTTCAGAATGAACAAATTCTAACAATCTGGTAAGCAGCTAGAATTTGGTTCTGCCCTAAGGCTCCTTTCTCTTAATAAAAGTTGAGGGTAAATAGAAAACTTAACCAAAATCTGAGATGTGCATTAATTTCAAATTAAGCTCAGTAACCCCCAAATGTAAAAGTCCTTCCTGACATAACACACATATTAAGACCCAAGATTTCTCAGAGAGAATCTGATGCCCACTCTCCAGAAGCTGAGCTCCCACTGTAGGGGAAATGTTCCCTTTGGCTGTTTTTTCTCTCTCTGCTTTTATCTCAGAGGTCTGTTCCTTAGTCTCTGTTGAGGTGAAACTCCAATGTCATCTGAACCCAACCAGCCAAATAAGCAACTTGTGTACAAGCCAAGTTAAAAAGTTTCACTCCCAGAATGGATGAGGAGAAACCAGAAGACATTTCTCATGCACAGAGAGTACATGAATCCCCTGAACTGCCAGGTTTCAGGGTCACATGAGACCTCTAGAAGGCTCTGCTCACCATCACCTTATCATCTGCTAGGTTCCAGGTATCTGGGTACACATGAATTAAGTCTTAATGACTTTAAATTCTGTCTCAAATTTTTATCCTCTTACAAGTTTAAGCTTTTTGTCTGAGGAAAAGCGCAAATAGTCCATGAAGAAGTGAGGTCAGATCTCTTTTGGCAGGGATAAAGAATACCACAGAGTGGGTCTTAATGGCAAGGAGTGAGAAAGAGAAAGTTCTGAAGTGTGTGGGAATGCCTTGGAAGGGAGAAAAAGTGTAGAAATAAAAGGATCTTGGTCTAATTCTCCTTTGTCCAGAGGCAGCTCTGCAAATACCATCTTAATGAGCCACTGCCTAGCCCCTAATCTCATAAAATCCTCAAAAGGGAAAACGCATGAAAGGCAGAGCTGATTCTCTCTCTTTTGATATTTGCCCTTGGGTTTGCTGGCCTGACTTCTGGGGCTCTGGGAACACACGAATTAGCAAGAATCAGAGAAGGCATTCAAAACTAGGCCTCTTCAATGATGAGCCAAATCAGACAGTTACCTTACAGCTTGCATATTTATTGAACAAATACTACTAAAATAGCTAAAATACATTGGGTACTTGTCATGAGTGCATCAGTAAAGATCACATTGTTACAAAAGCCTGCATTTTCAGCAGTACACAACTGCAACTCTACATAAATGCCACAGATGCAGAATACTGTTTTCTTGCTCTATTTACACAGCTGATATACCTATTCTAACGAAGGAAGGAGAGGAGGAATGCACAAGAAACTCAGGCCAATGGGGGAGCAAGAAGAAAACGAAGAAGTGCAGTGCATGCGTCATCGGTGTTTTAACAGTCAGAAGCGAAACAGTTCAGAACAAGGCCTGCCCTGTCAAAAGAAGAGCTAAAAGACAGTTATATAAAAATTAAGGTGGGCTTTCAGACTGGCTAACACAACAACATTCCATGAGTAGATGGTATTTTATTTTTGTTTATCCATTTCGTTGGGAGCAAGGACAAAAATGTAAATCTACACCTTGCTTATCAAAATTGCCAAAAAAAGAGTGCTCTGCCTTTTAAAAAAGCATTATGATTTTGTAAAGACATTGTTTTCCAATTTAATATTTGGAAAAGGTGTCATTTTCATATCCCTACTCAGATGCCAGTGTTTTGGGTTTTTTTCAGGGGAATTTATTTAAAAAGGTTTTGCTCTTTTTTTCCACAAGTATCCTTTCAAACAGAAAGAACCCAAAGAGACACCTCAAAATGCCTGTAAAATTATTGCTTTTCTTTCTCTAAGTCAGGCAGGCGAGGCTACGGAAAGGAAGAGATTTGGTAAGTAAATTACAGTTTTGTGATTGCTCCCGCTACCGTGACTGCATGTCCGTGAGTGCCAGTCAACGAGACAATCGTCTCTCACACTCTGGTAGCATTCGCTCAACCTACAACACTGAGGAAGAAAGCCACACTGAAGACACAAGGAATACAAGTCAATCCAGTCTAGAGAACAACATTCAGGGAAACAGAGTACCAACACCTTCTTAGAACATGGAAATAAAAAATAACTCCATCAGAGCTACCTCGCCAAGGAGCATGTTGAAAGTCCAAAATAGCACCATTCATCAGTGTCTCAGGTCCTGTGGCAGCATCTCGGTCACTTACCACAAGGAAACAATGAGTTTCAAACTACTTCTATACATCAAAAGAGTACATGGATAAAATATAGAGATATACAGACAATTGATGAACATAAACTACTAGGTTTGTTACATCTAAATGAAAAAAAAAGGGGGGGACTCTCAGCCTCTGCAAGAAGCAGTCGGGAGCTGTGTGAGTGAAAAGGCAGGAGTGGACCGGTTGTGTGAGCGCGGTGGGAGTTTGAGTTGTGGAAGACATTGTTGTAGCGAACCAGGCCTGAAGGCCCACCTGTAAGGGTTGTAAACGTGGATTCACAGTGTGAAATTCTGAGCATTTTCACTTGAGTCAGAATGATTAAAAACTGGTTTGATGATACCTATTTGTCCACTGTAAATTCTCTAAAGCAAGGCTCAGAGTCCCATAGTTTCTTCTTATACTTGATGATTTACACAGAAAAAAATCCCATATATGATACCATGACCTCATCAATACCCATACACCATATGTAATACAAATGGAGGTGTTACGATTAAAAAAAGTGGAGGTAACTGATTCTTGGGGAGCGGAGTTCACTGCTGCCCAGTGGAGTCAGGGAGGCAGCGTTTGTCTCATCGTTCTTCTTGCGGTTCACTTCCTTTGGGACAGGAAGTCTTCCCTGCAAAGCAGGCAGACCCACACACAGACACACACACATAAAAGACAAAATTAGTCATGCTTCTGAAACCATTTTTTTAAATTTTGCTTTTCCTGCCCAGCCCACATTTTACCCTTGAACTCTTGCTGTTTTGCAAAACAGAGTTTACATATTAAACACAGTTCACCTGAATGTAAATATTAGGTCTGTGAGGAAATAAAGTAATTAAACACTAGCCACCTTTGCTTCAGTAGAATGAAGTGCTTCTGTCATGGTGGTGCCAGCCATGTGTGAGGCAGCATTCTCCAGTGTCAGGTTTCTTGGGACAGTTTCTAGTATCAGATGGGGCCCAACCTTAGACTGGGTGATAGATACTCACAGGAGGGTCAGTCAATAATTGGAAAAAAAAAAAAAAAAGTCCAGAGGGTGTGATGAAGAAGTGTAATAGTCTATTTTCGAATATGTAATAAAAATATTTAAAAACTTATCCAACTTGCATAAATCTTATCTATGTATGGCTTATTCTACATGCAATTGGTACATGCCAGAAGTGGGTACCAAAGATGGGAAGTGTCTGGGAGAGAAATAATGTGAGGGTGCCCAGACAGCAGATGTAGGAGAGAGGGGGCTAGTGGGAAACCAAGGCCAGAACTGACTGGGGCTATTCTAAGTCTCTCCTCACAATCCTGATGAGTAAGGTTGTTGTGTTTCTGACTAGAATAACTCAATCTCAGTGTGACTGCTGATCCGCCGCCATGTGGCTTCCCAGATACACTGCTGCAGCGCCAACAGTGGAGAGGAGCTCTCCATCACAACCAGACAGCAGAAGCACAGCACAGTGAAGCCCACCCACCTGCCCACATGATGCATAATAAAGGTATTAATTTACAACAGATGGATTTTATGCCCGTACAGGTATGAACATAGTGAAGATTTGATGATAGTCTCTCTTTTAGCTGAACTCTGGAGTTTTAATTACTGACATTTTCTTGGAAAAAAATATCCTTTGTGGTTTTAAAAGATGTGTGGGTTTTATTTTTTTGTTTTTGTTTTTTTGCTCAAGTCACATGTTCTAACAAGACAGTTTTAATAAGCCAATTTGACTAGATGTAAAGTACTTGGATTAAAGTGATCATCTTACTTTGTGACTATAAATTAACACATCTAAATTTCTTTTTAAGAATTCAGAAGCCAGTAACTTCCAAACAACTTGAAATTGAATAAATATTTTCAGCAACCCAGGGGTGAACTAAATGCAACAGATAATTCAACTTTAAAAAGTCTTACTTACTGTATAATTTTCCATATTTAAACATCTGGCATGCCTCAATTTTTTGCTTAAAAGTCTCAGACTTTGAGAGCACACAACAGTTTTTGGACATATATAACCATTATGTACTTTAATACTCCAATTTTAGGTTGTGATTTTAGAGGTTGTTTTGGTATCATTAAATACCAATGGGACCAAACCAGAAAATTAAATAAAAATATAATTCACCATTCACACACCCTTAAGAGTCTAGATTCAATTTCCAAAAGCATAATATTGGGTAGTTACTTGCATTTCTGAAAAGAATTTCAATCTTGGAATCTTGGTACACAATCCCAAAATTTAAAAAAAAAAAAAAAGGAAATCCACTGTAATACCAGTGTCTTTAAAATAATGCTGCCAGCCCAACCCCATCTCACCCCACAGCCAACCAGTTATAGGACAAACTTAGGTTTTGGACAAATGAAGAGTTCAATGGCTGTTAATTGTCACAGGCAAGAAAAGGAAAACCAAAAGTTGATAAATGTTAACTCAACAATGATACTCTTTACACAGCTTGCCTTAAAACTGCTCCTGTTCAGACTTACTCTGTTCAAAAGTGAATATACAGAACGTTAGTGTATCTCTCTATTTAAATCTTAGTCTCAGTACTAATCTTCTACCTCCATGAAACATACACAACAAAACAAAAGGAAGAGCAAAGGATTTGGGAAGAGGCACCTCCAGAAAAAAAGAAAGTGAAGATTATTTCAGATTTGAATTTACCATTTTTACTATTTTTTCTGTTTCAAGGTGCCAGATAATATACATTTCTTTGTTCACTTTCATGTTCTGAGTGCCTACTATGGCTGGAGTACTCTATTCGATTTTAAGCTTAGAGATTGAAACAGAAACAAAAACAGTCCCTGCCCATCTCACCCTTCATTAACTTGCTGTGTGGAAGACAGGCATACAGACTGGACCCTGACGAGGCAATGGTACTAGGGCCCACAGGGAGGTGTGCTACTGCAGCAACCTGAGGGCCCAGAGCCCAACATGTCCGTGGGGAGAGGTGCTCCTGAGGAGACAGAGTTCTGTGCATCCTCCTTATGGAGTCCTGGATTTACTAGATTTCAACCCTCTTCCCCCAACTGATTCAATCCACACACCCTCCCACTATTTAAAAAATAATAATAATAGGCTTTCTGCCTCCACTAAAGAAATTTTAGGTTTCTGCAACAAATGGAGGAGGCATTTTGAAGATGGGACACAAAGAAGTCTTCTTTCTCCAGATCCAGAAGTCAGGCTTTATAAGAATTTAAGCCAAAAAAAAGTCCATCCATGGAAAAAACAGTTGTTCTATCATCCAGCACATATTTGTGCCAACAGAACTGAGGGACTTGAGTAATTCAGGAGGCTAGGGGTTGGGGGGGCAGCTGTGTCCAGTGGCTCCCACAGCCCCGCCGTCCTGGAAGTCATGCCAGTTAATGTGCCTCAGGGTGGATCAGCCCTCCCGACAGATGACTACTAGGAAATTAATCCCCAGTTAATAATGTGCTTTGGACCAAGTAAGTCAAGATTATTTTTCCTACAATTATGCAAAGATATGCTTTTCCAGAAGGGAACTTCTGGAAAAAGAACAAATACACTATGCTTAAAATATTATTCACATATTTAGAGAAGAAAGAACTGAAAATAGCAGAAGACCTGAATACCATGATCCACTGTGCCCACCCCTGGGAGCATGTCTTTGTGTAGGACAAGACCTAGCACACCAGGGCTGGCTTTCTAAGAGTAGGGGGAGGCACCACTGAGCTTATCAAGGAATGTGCCTAGTCTTGCCCCTCTGGTTTATGTCACCAGTATCAAAGAGAGGACCTTTGGATGCCTGAATGAGGCAAGAATTAATTAATGCGAAGGCTATACTTTGCTTTGTTTTCACATCTTGCCCTCAGCTGCCTTAAGAGAATTATGCCCTGATCTGGCACAGTGATGAATGTCTACAGTTATACTGCTGCTGCCGCTGGTGTGCTGTTGGTGAGGTGGTGGGGTGTGGGTGTGTTTTAAGGAAAGCACTACTATTTTAGCTCTCTTCCACTCCAGCTCTACAAATCAGTGCAAGTCTAGTTCAGGCAGGGCCAAACCATTTTGTTCACCTACTTTTCTGCCAGTGATTTCAACCTTGACCTTCAAAAATGCTCTGCAAGATTAAAAGTGATTTAAGATTGTTTTCTTTCAGTTCAAACTGCCAGTTGATACAACCTCTTCAGTTTCTGCCTGCCAGTATAAGATAGGGAATTGTTGAGACTGTTGAGTGTAAATAAAATGATTTCTTAAACATTGAAATACCAGTAATAGCTGGGGGAGGCCTCACCATTAGTCAATTATTACACTTATGAAACTTTCAAATAGAAATGTTATTTTCAGTGGATTCTGTTTTTCTTTATTAACTGCAAAATCAGTAAGTCGTTTTAAAGTACACTCTTCCTGCTTGAGGTCAAATAAGTATTTACCCTAAGAGGCAAAGTTCGGTATCGACAGTAAAAACTGGTAAGTAGTTGTTGTTTCAGAAATTATGCTAAAATCTAAAATATAAATTTTACAAATTTTGAGGCAGAGAACTGCCATACCTAAGATGTCAGAACAATGAAACCATGTTTATAAAAAATGGTTTTTAGGCTTAAAAATTAGAAGAAAGACATGTAACAGTTTTTTGTCTTCCCTTTTGCTTCATGGATAATCTTATCAGACCTTCAGACTTCATTAGCAGGCAATTATGTCATCATCTTACACTTTTAAGAAATCTTTTAGTTTGATCATTGTGTTTGAGTTTGTCTAACCAGGAATGGAACAGATTTAAAACCTGTAAATTGTACATTTGATAAACTAATTCCATGTTTTAAATGAAAATTTTTTATTTATGAAGAAAGAAAGATAATGTGAGCTTTAAGTCAGAGGACTTTATGATATTTTTTAAAAGTACATTATTTCCATAGTATCAGATTGATGGATTCTTATAGCAGCCTATAATGGGTATTAAAATGAAAAGTCTCTGATATTTTAAAACAATTATTTCAATATTGAAAATAGTGTTAACAAAATGGCATCTAGGGATCTTACCTTAGGAAGCCTTCCCTCCATGTTCTTGTTTGGAAATGGTTCTTGACTGACCCAGACAAAGAGTTCTGGGTAATAAACCTATAGAGACACAAAAGCATACACATTCAGATTAAAAACAGGATCCACTCTGAAACTACATGGGATAACCTTAATGAGCTCAATTCTCCTCAATGGTCACTTATTCCCAACTGCAACTTAGAGCCCTGGGGAAACCATTAACTCTTTCAAACTCTTAGTGTGCTTCTGAACACACACTGCACTCAAGAGAGTTTCAGCTCAATGTCTGCCAAGATTAAGTCCAATAAATCAGAGATATCAATCAATGTTATTTTTAGCAGGCAAAGTAGCAGCTTAATGGTATGTCTGGCTGAGTGCACTAAGTCACCAGGGAGGTCTAACTTTCAAAGGATTCTATGATAAGTATCCTTGCAAAACTCCATCAAACACTGTTAAGGGTTATTCTGATCATTTATTAGAAGGCCAAAGATTATGAACAAAATAAAAGAGGAAAGAAAGCAGCAGCCCAGATTCTCTCCAAGTCCATGTGGCCAGTGACAACACATTCTGCCCAGCTGCCTGGAACAGCCAAGTGTCTGAGGGAGGGGCGGGAGATAGGTGTCATCACCATGAATGATTCAGAGAATACTAGTTGATGAATTCGGTGGTGGGAGGGGGTGGAGCGAGGGAGTGGAACTGAGTAACTCTTCTTTAAATATACAAAGAATGATTAGCATAAGGTTGCGGACCAGCTGTTCTCCATCTTCAGTAATGACAGGAGGGGGGAAGGACTTAAAATTACAACTAAGATTTGGGTCAGCTCTAAGGAAGAACTCAGCATAAGAATTGTTAAATTACTAAAAGAAATTAGAGAAAAACTGTGAAATCTTCTTTAAAAAATTTAGAAACAGAATCCAGCAACCATCTTTCAGAGCTAATTCGCATTTAATATAGTCCTGATTGAAAGCAGAGTGAAATTAGGTAAGATTCCCTCCAGATCTGATTCTCCACATTCTGCAATAAATAAGCTTCACATTTAATAAACAACAATTAAGAGTCACATCTCATTAACAGATTAACAAATAGACTTAGATGTCTGTTTAGATTTTGGTTTTGGAAGCCCTAATTGAGGTAACCTAATCATTGAGTTGACTGTAATACTTGGTATACCCCAATCAATCCATTTTGTCAGGAGATCTAGGGTAGGAAATATGGATGGTTAACAGTGTTCACTCTTCGGAATAATTGAACAGTAACTATCTTTGATCTACACCAGTGACATTTAGAGCACATCCTAGCTTACAAAGCAATTTTGCATACATTACTTAATTTGTCCTGATGATAAGCCTATAATATTGGTCTTATCATTAAACAAATGAAGACATTGAAACTCAAAAAGGTCAACGACTTGCCCAAAGTCACACAGGCAGTGTAGGGTAGGACTGAAACCCACACTAGGTTTCCAGATTCTAAACTTCAGTTCCTTCCACTATGGTGCTGCCCTCACATTATCCCAGAATGCAAATCGCCTGCCACCACTCCCTCAAAATTACACCAGTCCACAGCCACCACCCACGTTTGGGTCTTAAAGAGAGCTCATTCTGCAAGAGCTGGAACTATTTTCTTTTTGGACTGGGTCTAGTTTTCTGAGCCATGTGGGTCCCCCCACCCCAGCCACCTTACTTTTCCACATATTTCCTCTCCTCTGCCCAGCTCCTTCAGAAAGTATTCTACCATCTGCCTTGTTTGGGACAAGCAGCCACTTCTGACATTTCCTTTATCCAGGAATGGGTGAAGAAAACAAAATAATCTCAAATACACAAGCTTTTTTCAAGACTTATAACCAAGTCACAGCACACAAAAGCCCAGTTTTGGCTTAACTTGAGGGGACCCTAAGTTTGAATCTACTGTTAAATTCACTTCATATAAATGGATATAAAGTGATTACATTTCTATATTGCCACTTTAAAAATCATATTTTAAGTACAGTCTTAAAATATTAGTGAGAAATTAAGTTACATTGGAAACGAAAAATGTTGATAAAAATACATGTAAAAACTTTGTAGGCATAGGAAGCAATGAAAAGCAAGGTCAGGTAAGTATTGTCATTCCTGTGTTCTTGTGCTTTTCTGGGATATTCCATTTTAACGAAATGACACTGCTTTATCATTTAACTTCTAAGCATCAATACTAAAAGCACCCAAGTCTAATTTGTAGGGGAAAAATAGCTTGCCTTTCAGAAATTATTACACCTATTTTAACAATCTGTTGTTCCAAGAACTGTCCATTTGCTTAATAAATTAAAAAAAAAAAAAAAGCCAACAACTTTTGCCAAAGAACTTGGGAGCATGCATATCCAACAGCAAAACACACATGACTAAGGAAACTTTCTCCCTCACTTCATATTTGTTACATTGACCAAGGCATTTTTTTTTACTATTAGGCATTTTTAGCACATCAGGCATATTTTAGTATTTGAATCATAATCATTGTATACTTTTAGAAAAATGAACGTTGCTTTGGCCTTGTGGTAGTCTTCCAATCTGCTTCAAAGTCAGAACCTTAAGCCAAAAATGGCAGGGACAGAGAAGTCTCAGTTACACTCTTAAAACCTGCTTGGCTGGTGTCTAAGAACTCAGCATATCCCTAGACACAGTATCTAAAGGAGATATTTAAACTTTTCATTTTTTTAAAGCACAGCTAGTTTTAAGAAACAGTGGTAAATTACTGGAAACAAATACGATCTATCTGCATTACAACATTGTTCTTTCTTATACCTGCAGTATTTTCAGACTCTAAAGTGAAGAGCTTAAGAGAAAAGATCTATTGACAATCATTAATTACCTTTGCTCTCAAATGATTCAGACCTGACCTTTGGTATTCCACAAGGGCCTCAACTTCCATTCCTTTCCCAGAGCTGGATATGGAGAATGGGTGTCCAAACAACAGTCATTTGTCTTTCTGTCAAAAGCTGTCTCGGTTTAAATGTACTGTATTTTCTCTGCCGCTTCTTCTCATCGGAACATATTCAAGTCTACTCACCAGGTTCTACTTCTGGCAGTCAGAAATAGTGCCACTTTTCAACTTCATGTCTCTTACCAACCTTTGTGCATTTATGCCGCAAGAGTTCATGAAATAGCTGCAAAGTGCTGGACACTGTTAGGTTCTGGGGATTGCAAGAGAAATAGAGTTCCTGCCTTCTGTATGCTCAAGTCTGGGGGTGAGGAAGGTACAGCAGGGCTGATCAATCCACAAAAATCTACTTTTAAAAATGTGTGTTATGGGCTGACTTGTATCACCTCAAAATTCATATGGGGAAGTCCTAACCACCAATACCTCAGAATGTGATTGTATTTGGAAACAGGATCTTTCTAGAGGCAATTAAGTTAAAATGAGGACATCAGGGTGGGCCCTAATCTGAAGTGACCCATGCATGTTGTTCTAAGAAGAGATTAGGACACAGACACACAGAGGAAAGACCATATGAAGACACAGGGAAAAAGACAGCCATCTACAAGCCAAGGAGGGAGGCCTCAGAAGAAACCAACTCTGCCAACATCTTGATCTCAGACTTGGAGCCTCCAGACTGTTAGAAAATAAATTTCTGTTGTTTAAGCTGCCCAGTCTGTGGCACTTCGTTATGGCAGCCCTCACAAACTAAACACAATGTGCTTTTTAAGGGCAACAACAACAAAAATAAATATATAGGTTATGTCAAATGTAATAGCTGCTGGAACATGTATCAACAGACTAAACAACAAACAAAACCAACATTTAGCCTAATATCCAGTAGTGCTGTCAACAAAGGAAATGGGGGTGGCAGTGAGTGCATCTGGGAGGGCATTTGATGGCTGTCAGAATCAGCCAAGGAAGATAGAAGGGTGAGGGATAAGTGCATAATGAACTCCATGCAGGCAGGTGGCCCTGTGGCCAGGAGGTCTCCCTGCAGCTCCTGGGGCCACAACAGTAACAAGACCCACACGAACCCATGAGTTTCCTAACTAGTTCAGAATATTAGGAACTGACAATGACCCTATGACTGAAGCTTTTGAGCGCTGATAATATGAGGATCAGAAAACTGGTAAGCTGATCCATCTTTCTAGAGTCCATCTGTGCTTGCTGAACTGTAAAGTTGCCCCTTCTTCTTGGTGCTCATCAACTGACACTCCAAACATGGGCACGTGGCTGATACTGCATTCCATTCATTCATTGTCTGAATTCAAGTTTGTGTGTTTCATGAAGACCAATTAACTTTCTTGTTGACACTTCATTGAATTCTCTATTGTTGTTTCGGTGGTTTGCATCTCGAAAATTTAAGCGTTCTGGGTATGGGAATACCTCAAAACTGTTGTTTTATTAAACAAACCAAAGTTTGCATTAATCTTCACAAAAAGTATGTCTTCTTTTAAAACCGGTTTTTCCATGTATACAATAAACAATTGTTTTTGCCCAAATAAAATCCTCAAAACCCTCTCGAATACTATTCTTCCAGAAGTCAATTAGGAAATCAGAAAAGCAAATCGTACCTTCAACAGTTGAGAAAACAAAATGCTAGTTAAAAAAAAAAAAAGGTAGGGGGAAGGAAAATTGTGTTACTTTAATTTGAAGAATATGCAATGCTTTTGTTTGAATTCTGGGAAAGTTTGAGTGTTTATACTTGTCACTGAATACATTGGTTAATGCATCTTTTTCTGCAATGCTATATTTATCTCACTGACAATTAGGTTGAAAAACAACAGAACGTCATAAAGAACCACAGTGGTTTAAAATACACTAATCATGACATGTATTTAGATATCCTTGAGCAATTCTTAGAAAAAAACAATTTTATGCTTTCGAGTATAATTAATATATTTAAACCCACCATATATTTAAATATTACTTACAGCGAAATGTGCTATTTCTTACTTATTGTCTTAAATGTATTGATAGGTAAGTTACAATATTCTATCACAGCATACAAACTGGAAATAAAATACTCAGGGTTTCGTCCCTCATTTCCTTCCTTCCTCCCTTCCTTCTTTCCTTTCTTTCTTTTGAGGCTTGTTTTACTCTTTGGACAGTGCATCATGAAAAATAACTGCATTTTTTAAAGTCTATAAAGTAATTAGCTTACCAGTAATTATTGCTTAGCATAAACTATTATTAATAGCAGACAACTAGTGCTCCAAATCAGAAAAATAAAATGTAGGAAAAATCAGAGACCAGTCCTCCAAGGTCCTACAAAATATGCAAACTAGATTATTGCTTAAATTATTTTTCAAACACTTTTTAAGCTTTTCATTTCAAAATCTGCTATTTATTTTTCAGTGGCATGGTCCACATACAGAATCAATCTAAAAGTTCTCTGACATGTTTCCTATCACTTCTACTACACTGCAGGTAAAATTTGAATCATATCTACTTATTACCTGTTTCTAAGTTTGTATTTTCCTCTGTTCATTTACTGTCTTTATCAATATTTCTTTGGGGGAGACTGTTCTATGAGAATGATACTTAAAGGCAGGGTTATATCTTTTTGCAGAGGCTAAATACACCACACACATAAATGCTGCTTACTTCATTAGTTAACATACATTTTCAGAAGTCTGCCATGAAGATATGTTGCATGGTTTGGTTGTTAAGGACCATAACTGTAACATTATTCTTTATCCTTGATGGGGTCCTATAGGGTTAAAGAATGCACACACAGGTCCTTTATAACTTAACAGGATGGGTATCTATCTCCTGCAAGTAGGAAAGCCAACTAGGGCAGCAGGAGTCCAACCTGCATAATCAATCCTTTCTGCAGCAAAGGGGTATATTTCATAATTTTCCTGCCAATTAAATAGTATGTGTCTGTATGTGTACATGTTTTATTCTGCCTAATTGGTCAGGAGGTTGTGAAACCTAGTACTGTAATTCAAGGAGAATTCATGTGCATATACATACACTTCCTTTCTGCAAAAACCCTTTGAAGTGGTGCTATAAAGAATCTCCCTCAAAAGCCACTCTGCTCCCAGGTGTTACTGGTCATATGAGAGGGCCAAATGTAAACTGAAACCATAAATGAGCTACAAGGATCATTTTCTCTCAACAACATTACATCAAAGATTAGATGGTGCCAAAAGATGATGCACTGTGCTGTCTCTCTAGAGATGTAGTCTTAGGAATCTGCCTAACCTTGTGAATGCTGCTTGAAGAAGCAGCACACAGCGGGGGAAACACGTTGCCACTGGAAGACAAAAAGATAAACCTGTAGAACACTGGGCCCTTCAAATGATGTATGTAACCTCTGCACATTCTGGAAAGCAGAATAAAAGTGTTGGGGCTTAGGTTGGCAAGTATTCTGGCTTGGGAGCTAAATGAAACATGCACTGACCTAATTTAAACACACACACACACACAGACACATACATACACTGGAGCTGGCTGTGGTAACAATGGGTAATTACAGAGTATGCATTATGAACACCCAACTACTGCACTCTATAGTCATAAATGCCCTCCTGCTAGAAAGGAAAGGCAGGCCTTTGTGGCTCCTGCTGACACTTCTTGAGTTTCATTGCCTGCTAAGTCCTTAACATGCACAAACAGAGGTTGGGGGAGGCAACGTGTTTCAATAAGGAAGACAATGATGGCTCACTAATTGGTTAAACCCAATGGCATTAGCTTCGCTTGGGGGGCATATTCCCACTACGGGCACAGAAAATGTTCATGTTTTATTAATATTATGCCACAGATTATGTTACTGTCCAACATTACATGTCAGGAAGGCAAAAGATTTACAATTCTTGATTTTGTGAGTTGGGGTGTCTGAAACAAGCTTTGCAGACTTTAATAGTGGAATTCTCTAAATTCACTCTGCTCATTGTGAAGCCATCTTGAGAGGCCACTGATGAATATGTGGGAACCTGACAGCTGTGGAATTTTATTTCTAGACTTTAACTAGGCAGAGAAGGGAAAAGGAAATCTCCTCGCTGGCAACAAAATGAAAGTGTTTACATGTGAAATTAATCGTCAGCACAAAGAGCTTTCACAGTCACTCTGTTCCACAATGTAATATTCTGCTTGTTTGGCTGCTGAATCTTTTAAAATTTTATTTCTAAGAATAATAGCAAAGACTTTCAAGGGGGGCAAAAAATCAAGTCAGGAGCCAGCCACAAAGGTTAACAGAATTACCCGACTTCTCTTTTTCACCACTACTTAAAACCATTCATTACGTGAGTTTTCCGGGCTTTGAGGGTACATGGTTCAAGGCCAGGTGCAGCAACGGCCAGCTAATTCAAGCATAGTGAACACGGAGGTCAGCTGCAAACATTTATGTTGTGCAACATCGTGTTCCTCTCATTCCAGCCCCATTCCTTTCCAATAAGAGCACATTTAGCACAAAGCAATCCACCTAAAGACTCCATAAATCCAAAAAAGGGAGTCACTGATCGAGGAATTCTCAGATTTCTGCCAAGGCACCCTCCCTTGGACTGGAGGTCAGCCTGGTACAGTAATCAGAGCCAAACTGTGGACTGGACTCAAGGAATTAAGTTCAGCACTTCAAATCTTGACTTTTAATGGGCACTTTTTCTTTTCAGCAATGAAGAGAAAACAAAGTGCAAATGGCTGGTAACAGCCCAAAGTAAACCAGGAGAAAAAGTAGAAGAATAAAGCTTGGATACAAATCTTATAATATCTAAGAAGCATCTTTCCAAACAATGTGAAAAAAATAAAGCAACCTTTTTAAAACTTGGTTTGAGATTACGCAGTTGTGAGTGAACAATAAGAAAACAAAGGCCACAATACAAGATAGTTCCTCTCTTTAGCAAAGAAAAAAAAATCAGCCTTTGTTAGCTTGCAGCAAAAAGGCCCCTCAGGCATTTAAGCACAGCATAAGCTTTTCTTTGCCTCCGTGACCTTAAGAAATATGTTAATTCAAGAAATATGTTAATAAAATCTTTTACCTCCCTGGAGTGGAACCAGAATAAATATTTACTTAACACATCTTGAGTTCTAAGTCTGGACCACCTTATTCCATTATATAAATTGGTTTTAATTTGTAACCAAGAAATTAGGACTATGACATCTTGTGATGTTTCTCCTACTTTTAAGATATATTAAGAATTAAAAAAGAAAGAAAAAATTTGAATACTAATTCTATATTATGCCCCAGCACACCAAACTGCACTTGTGAATTTTAGAACGGTATTATTCGCCACAATTGAGAGTAAAAGCTGTTGATATGCTTTCTAATACTAGACATCTGGAGTAACAGTGCTTTTTCCAAGCACATTCCAAGGTTAACAGGAAACATCTAGACTTGCTTTTATTATTAGCTGGTTTGAATAATTTTAAGTATGCTATGCCGAGTTTCACCTTCAAATAACTATATGAAGTTAAATTTCCAGTCCCCAAGAATGCTATTTGTTCTTTCCTTCTGTCCAAAAATTACTGTGCTATCCATTAAAATCTCATGAAAATTTCCCCCAACAACATGAAAGAATAATTATTCAAAAACACGATTTCTTTTGTTAAAGCCTTCAGTTAAGGGCTAATAATTATTTATTTAGACGTAGGACTTTGGATTTTTCTTGGTCTGGGTGGATGAGATAGCTAGTTGCTTTGAAGAGTCTGAAGATATTTCAAAGCATTCCTCTTGTTGACATGTGCAAGACAGAGCTTTCCAGAAAGTCTGCATTTTCTCCCGAAGTGCTCATTCCAAAAGAAATTATTCACTCTTTCCATCAATGTACCCTCTTCTACTGGTAACTGCAAACCCTTCAGTATTCAGCTAAAGTTATTTCACAGTTCAGTGCTTGTCTCGCACTGTCCTGGTCATTTAAAAACCGGTATCTCTTCAATAGCAAATAGCATCATAACAGATCACTAAATTTGGAGGGAAAGTGGTTTCTATTGCAGAAGAATGTAATTAAAATTGGTGTAAATCACAGGGTACAGAATTCTTATCTGGTAAGAATTCTGACTTTTTTTTAAAGAAGAAAAAATATATCCAGATCTGTATCAACATGCTATTTAAATGCTCAGGACAAAAAGAGGCCACTAAGAGGCTTCCAAGAAAACTAAAAGTACAAGAGGACTAGAATGGATATGCTTAGAATGGATATGCCCCTGCACATCACCTGGGTTTTCAACCCCTCCGGGTGGAGCCAAGTCTGATTAAGTAGAGGGCTTCTCTCTGATGAGGGATTCGGTCAGGCAGTACCATGTGAGGCAGAGAAGACTGAAGGGAGGCGCTCCCAACCCAAACAGATGTGTTTCAGGGCTAGTTGTCACCAAAGAAATATCTGCAAAAAGAATGCCAAACTAGAGGCTTAAGTTCCCTAGCAAAAGAATCATCGGTAGTTTAATATGAAAAAGGTAGCAGTGGAAGCTCAGGCCTTTTTTCCAAATTCTGACTCTATTCTACAACAAAACACCTCAACCACATATTTTTCCCCTCAGCCTTTCTTCCATTGTAAACCAAACACCACAACTATACTTCTCCAAAAGAAGAGAACTATGAGCAATAAACAGGAGTAGTTGGAACCCACAGAGACAGAGCATGTAAATTTGGGAACCCACAGTTTTCTGTAGAAATGCATAATACAGTCCACTATAATGTTTTGTTAGCTTTAGGCATGTTTTCCAGGTGCACTCTTTTAATCTTCACAATGTTACTGCATATATAAACCAATATATATATAAAGCACCGGCAACAGGATCGGGCACATAAGCAGATCTGCGTTAGCTTCCATTATCATCATCGTCACCATTTTACAGATGAGAATACTGAGGGAGAATAGTCAGGGAACCTGCCCAAGGTCTCCAGTGTTCATGTGTTGCTACAGTTGTGGAGGAAAGACCAGTCTTAGAGTAACAACTTTGACTTGGCTACATTAAGACTTTGGATCTAATTAAACCCAAGCAAAGTAGGAATCAGTTTTTTTTCTTTTTTCAATGTTCCCTGGAAGGAAATGTCCAGCACAATATAAATATGTAGCATCACTGCAGCTAATAACAGAACGCATTTGCTGAGAAACCAAGTTGTTTTATATGACCCCCAAATGAACTCTCAAACAGTTTCTTCTTAGATGGCTACCAATGGAAAATCTAATTCAGTATAGAATTCTTGACTGTCTACACTGGCACAATCAATTCATTCTTTCATCAAATGCATCTGAAATCCTGTTCACTGTAACTTTGCTTTTTAAAATGTTAACTCAATTTAAAAACAAACTAATTAGTTAAAAAATATTTTATCAATGATCTGCAGACACACAAACCATATACTGCATAAAAATATGAAGTATTTTTCTTCCTTTCAATTAAGAAGAAAATAAACACTTATCAGACAAGAGAGACAGGTTAAATTCAGAAAGAAAAATAAATGTAACCAGACTCCACTTGGAAACCTTTAATTAATGTATTAGAAATCCAGACAGTTCTAAAGATGGACAAATGGAAAGATGGAGATGGGGCAACAACTAATTATTAACATCCTAAAGGTATCAAATAGCAAATAATTAGATATGCTGTATTTGATCCTCATATTGCAGGTAGAGTACTCTATTCAATCACAGTCAAAGATGTGGTGACCCTCGGACTTCATCTACGCAACATAATAGCTGATCAATTTAGTAAAAATTCACAATGATTATCAGAAGAATTGTTTCTATGATGCAAAGAACAAATTTAATTGTATTTCTGATTGAATTGATTGTGCCAGTGTAGACAGGCAAGCCTCATATAATAAAGTTCAAAAAGTGGTTCTCATTTTTTTTAAAAAAAGGAAAAATAGGCTTAATAAAGATTAAATGAAAAGATGTGGAGACTTGTCTCCCAGACTTTGATAACAAGATCAGAACAATTTATGATTCTATTATCAAGAAGTGAGAAAAATATGCAAGGCCAGGGCATTTCATGATATATAATTAGACTCAAAACTCCACAGGGCAGTAAGAAATGGAGACTCAGTTCTGGTCCACAGCATCCAGGTTTTGGAAAAGCTAAATCTAAATAATAAAGGACTAAAATTGTGAAGATAAGGGCTCAGAGATATGGACAGAATTTCTGATCCTATATTAACTAAATTGGCTAGGTATATAATCTAAATTATCTGGTCAATTAATAAAGAAATATTTACTAAGTATTTTCTGCAGGCATTGAATATTTTGTAGGCAGTTTTTAATCCTATACAATTAGCATCTTATGAAAGAGTAAGTCCCATTAGTTTGGGCTGGAAATACCAAAGTAGCAAAGAAAATAAATTTTTTTTTTTTTTTCAAAAAGATTTTTTCTTTTTTTTTCTTTGCTCTGTCGCCCAGGCTGAAGTGCAGTGGCCAGATCTCAGCTCACTGCAAGCTCCGCCTCCCAGGTTTAAGGCCATTCTCCTGCCTCAGCCTCCCGAGTAGCTGGGACTACAGGCGCCCGCGACCCCACCCGGCTAGTTTTTTGTATTTTTTAGTAGAGACGGGGTTTCACCGTGTTAGCCAGGATAGTCTCAATCTCCTGACCTCGTGATCCGCAAATCCCGGGAAGTCTATTCAGGAAAGGAGTGGGCTAGTTAATATGATGTATCTATTCAAATTCTAATTCTGTTAACACCACAACTGGAATTCCGATATTGCATGCTTTTAAACAGTGGGTACATTCCCTGAACAGCATTCATTCTTTAAGCTAATACTAACTGAGTTTCTCCAATGCAGAAGGCACTAGGTTAAGTGTTCAGCCATGTGCTGCCTAACCCACAGGACACACTGATCTACTGACACTCAACAACATCTGTCAAATGAGCACAAGAACAGACTTTGACATCATGGTCCCAATGAGCCTTTTGGGTGGCTTTCACTAAGATGACTGAGTGGGAGGCATGAAACAGTACTTCGTGGAGGAAACAGTTAATATCAAACCCTTACTTGGGTCATGTTTATAAGCACCTTAGTCAACAAGTTTTATCCATATAAATACTGACTAGCTTTCCCTTGATGCTCTGAAAGTTGGCTGGCAAAGCAGTATCTTCTCCTAATTTCTACTCTTTCCTGTCCAAGAATAAATTCTGTATCAGACACCAACTTTATCCAATAAAAGTGTCCTCAAAATGCCTGGACCCGTTTTAAACAAAACAACTTTTGTAGATTTCTCCTTGTTCAGCCACTGGACTGTAGTACTTTTCCCTGCTGGAATTGTATCAAACTCAATTCAGCAGGAAGGCTGTTACCTGCCCCAGTAATCAAAGGACATGGTGTGTGATGGTGATCTGAGTAAGAGCTGGGATGGAGGAGAGAAGAGCTGGAGCTGGCAGCCACAGCAAAACTTCTATGCACATTATGAGTCTCCCTGTTCTTTTAATTACCTATTGGTGAGTCTTTGGCTCGGCATTTTTATTGGCAACAACTACTTGGCGATTCCCCCTTCCTTTCCAATCAATGGCTCTGGTTCCCAAATTTCAGTGAAAAGGGGCAAACAGACCTTTCTTTCATGCCACATTTCTCTTTACTCCTTCTCCTTCTTGAATATGTTATACTTGTATTTTGCTCCATGAAAATGAGGAACATTGAACCAAGCAGTCTAAAATCAGAGATTTTAAAATATCTTCAGCTAGATTATCATAACACTTTCAAGGCAAAAAGCTTAGATTAGGAACCAGTCTAAGGTAGTAATGGGCAACAATTTTACTTTAAAAGAGTTCATTACCTGCCTGTGAAACCAGGGCAGATTTGCTCTACTGTCATGACTGCCTCAGTCAGATTACTGAAACAAACTGGGCTGCCCGCTGGAAAAGCACCATTAATACCCTCATGCATAATGGCGCCCCACAGCCAATATTCTGGATAAGATGTGTGGCACTACTCTAAAGTGAGATTCCTCTTTCAGTAGACCATACCAATCTAGCTTTCTGGACTCTCAGGACCTCCTCTGCCTAAAGGAGTGCAAAAGAAAGGAACACAGAATTTAGGAGTTGTTTTTGTAGTGTGCTTAGATCTCACTTAATTCTTCCTCCTTACTTCCCAAACATTTGAGCCTTCTAAAATGTTCAGTGAGAGGCTCTTTTCAGTAGGAAATTGTTCATCAGTGTATGTTCATTTCATTTCCTGGAGTGCCTTATAACTGAGCTATCACAGCAGTGCAGTGTCCGGCCATAACTCATTGTAGACACCAAAGTGGGCCACCTGGTCCTGCCCAGAAATAGCAGATTGTCATGTATCCATGACCACTGACTCATTCATTTATTCCACAGACAGTTGTTGATCACTGAGGATGTGCCAGATCCTAGTTAGGTATGGGAGCACAGATCAGACTGGTTCATGGTGTAGGATCTGTTCCAAGGTCTCATTAGGAAATGTCAGTGAAAGTTAGAGTTTCCTTTCACTTTGTAGAAAGAGAACACCAATTTCTCTATGATTTCGTTACTGAGAGTTCTCTCTCAGTAATGAAACGTCTCTACATCTGAATTCACCATCCCACTGATAGAGGAAATGGAAAAAAAAGAGGCATCACAGTCTCAACTGCTACCAAAAAGGGAAAGGTGTTGCTCAGTTACTAAATGGTCAATATTCTTGTATCAAGTATACAAACTTGGAGGGTAGAAAAACATGCAGAAATAATCCAGCTGCAAGAAGAAAGTTAAACGTGTGATAAGTATACAGAGGAACATAAGAAGATTCCTGCTGGATGTACTATGGTGAGTTTCAGAGAGGAGTTGTCATTCTAATTCAGTTTTGAAGGATGGCTTTATGTTGTCAGGAGGTGCATTCCTTCTAGAAACAAGTTCAGCAAAGACACAGAAGGAGGGAATCCTGGGGCAGGTTTAGAATAAGTGGCCTGGTCCCTCTAAGAAAATATAATCCACTATAGCTAGAAATAAATGATTAATTAATATAGTTCCTAGCATATCTATCAAGCCACAGAAATAAAACTTAGGAAGTTCTAAACATAGCAGGTAAAAAAAAAAATTACTTGAAGGTATGAGGTGGAGAAGGCATAAAGAATTCAAGGAGCAATGCTTACCTACGTCACTTTTACTGAGAGATTTACAGACAAGTACCACCTCATCAGAAGGGGTTAAAAGAGCTAGTCACATCATTTCATGTTGAAAATCTTGCAGCTGATGTATTCTAAGGTAACCATTCTGTGCTGTTAATGAGATTGCAGGAAAAAAAAGTCCCTCTTGGACTTGGCTTTCCTCGATTTTCATGTATCATGTGATGAGATTCCCTTTGGTTGATCACCAGACTACTGACTACATTAGTAACAGCATGTAGGCCTCAAATTGTAAACAATTTTTATTGTGATGACATAAGTGTTGGCTTACATTTTGAATAAGTATGGTTAATCGAGAAGAAATGGAAAGAGAAAAGCAGCTAGGTACACGGGGGTGCAACTGATTAGCACATGCCAGCACCCAGTCTGTCTCACAGGAGGGAAGCATGATCCTTCTATAGGGGAGCTTGCAAGTCAGCAACATCCTCTCTGCCAAGCAGACACTGCTGAACTTGCTGGGATTTGCCAATGAAAGTGCTGCCACTTTCTCAAGAAAAAGAAGATAAGCATGCTCCCTTTTCCCTTCCCAGTTCCTTCTAGAGACCTTTCTTCTCTCCACCACTCCACTCCAGCCTAAGGCGAGTGAGAGGGAGCAATAAAGTAAGCTGTACCTTTAACCACAAAGTGTAAGTGAGTGAGTGTGTGTGTTCTTTCCTGTTAAGCACAATCAAAAGGCAAAGAACCTGAGACAGGTTGGTAACCTGAGTGAGAGCCCTGGTCCATCTCTAAGATGCCTGCTCAGTGGCTTCTTATTGCTTAGCACATCAAGTCTTTGACTTCTAGGTCTAGTTTTTGAGGTCTGTCCTTGACAGCACAGAGGTCCTAAACAGGGAGGAAGATCTCCCCTACAACAGTAAAAAGGTATTATCCCCTCTTGCAAGCCTAACTCTCTAATGCACTCCTTTTATCTGGAATACTACTCACTCTCATCTAAATCTACCCAAATATTCTTAATTCTTCACTCACTCAATATAAGGACTGGTCCTAAGTCCTAGAAACAAAAAGCTTAATAAAGCATAGTACTTACTCTCAAGGAGCAAATAGTCCACTTCTAGGTTTCAAATTTTGTGCCAACTCCAATCAATTGTTAATGGCATCCTGGAACACCGTATTGAAGATTGTGAAATCATACTCAAGCTGAATAATAATGAGTGTTAAGGTTGATTAGCAATGTCTCCCACAGGTATAAAAGTTAGTGATGGAGATAGCCATATATTTGCTATTTCTGGCTCCAGCTTAATTTCTACCTTCTTAATAAAAGTTAATTTTAACTTTTAACTCCAACTTAATTTCTACCTTCTTAATATAAGTTTTCCACTATCCCCAATCCCCAGTCCTCACTAACATCACTCATACCATTTAGCACTAGATTATTATTGTTTTACATTGTTAAGTATGCTGCACCTCACGGAATCACAGAAACAGATTCTACTGAAATAAGTGAAGGCTAGAAAGTTCCAATACTGGGAGTAAAGCTCCTCTTGGGTCCAGGCTGCAGGAAAGGCTGCAGGAAAAGCTGCTGTGAGCTTTAAATACCACAGCTGGATCCAACCCAGAGAGATGGCATCACACCACATTGCCAGAGTGTGGCTCTGGAAGCTGGGAAAGGTTAGCCATTGCAAGCCACGTAATTTTGGCAAGTGCCACACCTTATGGTTTCACTGCATTTTGTTTTATCCTGTTAATAATGGAAAATAAGTTTCTGTGTAAACTAAAATTGCATTCACTTCGGCTTCCTACCTCTTTCAAAATAGAGGTTACGGATACAAATTACTTCTAGTTCACAAAAACTAAACATAATTAAATCATTAAGAATGAATTTTAAAAATCCAACTTAATAGATGTTAATATGCATAGATCAAATATTTATTGAGCTTCTACCATATATTTAATACTTTACCAAGCACAATATGAAGTTTATAAACCCTCTGGGAGCCTATAATTTAGTTGAGCAAGGAAAGAAATGCATATGATCCAACTAACAAATAATGCCATCCTGGTTAATACCATGATATTACTACTAATAACTGAATTGATATTTAGAATTTAGCTGAAAGCCATGTTAATGAGTAAGTCCCAAACCATTAGGGCTGTTAATACTTTTGCACTAATGGATCAATTTCAGGATCACTGCTATTTTTTACACCACTGAGATGAGCTATTCTTGAAGCTCTTCCTAGGTACAAAATATGTTCTAGAAATATTCATTTCAAATAAATTTACACCCAATAAATATTTTTAGCAATCATAATTCCTACAGATGTGGACTAAGAATTTATGATTAAGCTGCTATCCAGTACAAAGTACAGGAGTCCTTTAAAATTGATATACTGTAATATATCTTTATCAACCAAGATGACACAAATCCAAGTACATTCAATACATTTGCCTCTGGTATATTCAAATTGGATTTGCTGGTAAGATTTCCTTATCCCTAGTTTTTTCTTGTATAACACAGGAATTATACAGATAATTCAGGCAAATCCTTCCCACTCCTACATCACTCCAGCAACATTTTGAATTACCAAGATGAATCAGACAAAATCAATTTTTTGAGCATAATTATTCAGATAATTATTTCAACCCTCCATTTCACTTTGGCTATGAGGATATGGCCTTAAAAGACTTTCCATCCAGGAACAGCACTAATTTTTTAAAAATGTAGGACCAAGGAAGGCCGGGCGCGGTGGCTCAAGCCTGTAATCCCAGCACTTTGGGAGGCTGAGACGGGCGGATCACGAGGTCAGGAGATCAAGACCATCCTGGCTAACATGGTGAAACCCTGTCTCTACTAAAAACTACAAAAAACTAGCCGGGCGAGGTGGCGGGCGCCTGTAGTCCCAGCTACTCGGGAGGCTGAGGCAGGAGAATGGCGTGAACCCGGGAGGCGGAGCTTGCAGTGAGCTGAGATCCGGCCACTGCACTCCAGCCTGGGTGACAGAGCGAGACTCCGTCTCAAAAAAAAAAAAAAAAATGTAGGACCAAGGAAGTTACACTAAGGATCCCCAGTCAGCCCAGTGTATCTGAATGCCACACCAGGTCTTTAACTGACCAGGTAAATTAATACTTCAAAGTATAAAATTCAGTAATAGCCAAGTATAAATTTGGGTATTGCTCATTTGGTTTAGCAGAGTACTCATATTTTAGAATTGTATTTTCCTGTTTTAGAAGTATTCATCTCAGGACTTAAAAAGTGAATTTCTTCAGTGTATTTATGATGATCTGATTTACATCTTTTAAGAACTGTATCAGGTTAAAATGGAATGATACTCGGAATAGCTGTTTATTCTAAGATTGCTGCTCAAATACCTTTTCCTACCTGAATTATCTCTATAGCTCAAGAGGAAGCTGGACTGGGCTTAATCCAAATAGACTATCCCTACTGTCCTAATTCCTCAAACGATTCCCAATTCTCCCCCTCACTGTTCACTGGAAACTGTGGTGAAAAAGACAGTACCAAATAAAATTACTCTCTTAGGTACTCCTCAGCATCTCCACCATCAAGAGTCACTGAGCAATTGGTATATTTACATTCTAAGCCCAATGGCACAAGCTATGAATAGGACCACATCCCTCCCCAATCTTTGTCTTTTTCTTTACACAAGGAAACCTTATGTTAATGGAGAGATTATTGAAAGAGTCTTCTTGTAAGCCCATGAATGCCACTTCACAAACTGTACAGAAAGCAGAGCTCTATGAATGGTACAATGGAGTCAACTCATCTGTTTTAAAAGCTCAGCATCAGTCTTAAAGAGAACTTATATTGTTCTAATGTCTAGGTCTCTGTTAAAACATAATGAGCCCATGCTTATGTCACTGTGAGTCCATGGCACACACACACACTGAGAGGCAAGTTTGCTGTGTAGAAGGCAATCATGTTGAAAACCAGGACTTAACCTTGACATTGGATTAAATAATTTTTTTTCAAACTAGTCAGTAGAATCATCTACTCATTCTGAATTGTTTTCTTCTCATTAACTTATCCAAAGCAAGTACCTTTAAAATAGAATACCTAAATAAATAGTAAGAACTCATGTAAAATACAATCATAGCAATTTAAATTTAGCAAAAAGCCAAATGTAAATTAAAGAAGTGCTGAAGACTTAATATCCTACTAATTAAAAAAAAAAAAAAAGTGAGGGTGGGAGAGGCATGGGAGAGGCATATTTACTAGAAAACAAAAAGTTGGAGAATGACTTATAGAAAAAAATGTTCCGTTCAACTAAGATACAGCAAACTATACTCAAAATTGACACTTTTAACAGTACTCTTGAGTTGCACAACCCCAGGTGCCACCATGTACAACTTTATATAAATAGCATTCCCTGCAGTGGTGCTCAAGGAGGCCCATACACAGAACACAATGTGATTGGTGCCTCCTAGAGCTGCACGATTTTATATATATATATATAAATTATATGATACACAAGGCACTCGAGAATCCTTAAGTGTCTCCACATTATTGTAAAACATTATCATTTTAGGTATGTAACAAGTCTAGATATTGAATCACTGTGTTATGAATTCTGGAATCTATTAGATAATTTCTTACGCTAAAATGAGCTGATTATAAATTTGTATTTGAAATAAGCCCTTTACTAAATAGGTTAAATATACTGAAATTAGATCTTCTTTAGCATTTTAAATTATGTAACTGGAAATGCAAGTTTAACAGGAAAGCCATGCTTATGTATTTTTCTAGAGGTGTCAGGAGTTAAATCTACTGCTTCACTGGAAGCAGTTTCTATTGTATGTGGGCTAAGTCTTCACTCTAAGTAAGCCAGTTACAGAGGTCCACAAAGTAATTCCAGTTTTAATAAAGGAAAGAAAACTAACTTGATTTTGCCAAAAGGGAGAAAGAGAAGATACAAGACACCTCTAATATCACTTCTTAAAAAAAAAAAAAAAAAAGTGAAACTTTTTTTTACATTAATATGTGCAAAGACTTTTAAGATCTAGACTTTCCGGAAAAAGAGAATTGCTAGAAAGTTACTTGGAATCACCCACAGACAATAACTGTCAGTGGTTTCATTTCAGGCAATGGGCTTGTGCCAAAAGGGACTGACATCTTGATGAAAGGATCACCAAAAAGTTTTAAGAATTTTTTCATGAGTAAAAATCCTTCCTGGAGCAACAAATTGTGATTTTCCATTCTGCCACCATACATAAACGATAACTGCAAAAAAATTAACATGTAATAATAATTTCCATTTGCTTTTCTGCATTCAAATGGTTCCAACTTCCACTCTCAGCTTTGGCAGGCATGCTTACCTTCCACAAAGCTCATTCTACTTACTACTACAGAACCATGATATCTTAGTCTTTGAGCTTGATCTATAGAGTTAGTTTTGGCAGGGTCAGTAGTCATATTTATGTTTAAACTGGTCACCTGACATATTGCAACATACATGAACCTTTGTGATCTATTTATGGTCACAGAAAGTAGGTAAGGTTCTGAGATAAAGAGCTGGGAGGCAAGGTGATGTGGCCAGTTACAGGAAAAAAGTAAGTAAACACAAATACTTTACAGCAGTTGATTTTATTACCATCCTATTATTCTATGACAACAGCTAATTAAGAATTTAATATGAATTTAGGAACCATTTGCACAAAATCCATTGATTAGCTTAATTTTATGTTCACTTCTTTTGTCTTTCTACCTCAAGTTCCTTAATTTGATCATTTTCAAACAAGGTCCATGTGGTGCTTTGATACCCACTTGTTGAAATGGCAAGTGAGGCATACACAAAAAATAAAACACTTGTTAATAAAAATCAAACTGAACTCATTTCACTGCCTGATTCACTTTCCTCCTTGGAAGCTCACACTTGGGTTGTTCTCAAAGAAAACATCAAAGATATCAGATTAAATTTTGATTCACTAAATTCCACCCTCATTTCAAGGAAAAAAAAACCTAAAACTAAATTTGGATATCACACATTCTAAGTGACAAAGAGGTGTTTTAAAGAGTATAAACATCTGCAGTAGGACACGCTGTACTTCACTAAAAAGTTTTATGACATTTCTATTATTTTTTTTAGTTCATCTTATTTCCAAAGAGGAAATTTTTCATAGATGATTAATACACTTATTCAGCTGCTTTTAACGTGTATTCCTTTTGTTTCTTTAATCAGTAATCAAACATTAAACTGCATTCTCTGTGGATTATAAGCTTTGTCAGAAATAGTTATACTTTTATTTAGAGGTTAACATGCTTGACTTCTAAAATTGAGTACATGTCTCTCATAAATGAAGTTATAAATCAAGAAAAATAACAGTATATTTAAATAGATGGGGTACATAAATATAAAAATTCATCCTTTTCATCTATATTGCTTCAAAGGATAGCATATACAGTAGCTGTTTGATCAGGGGGACAGACTCCTCAGTTTTGGATAAGTTCGGGCTAGCTCTAAGACCCAAGGCTTTGTTTGAGCCCTACTGCTGTCACCACCTCCTTGCGTGTCACAACACATCACTCTTCTTAAAGAACCGAATAGTTTCTGTTGTTCAAATTAAATAAATCCTCACTTCTGAAAGAGGAATTTTAGTTTTCTATTCAAAAAAACTGCAAGTCAAAAGAACTAATTTGCCACATCCAATTCACATAAATTGCTGTACTGCAATGCTCCCAGGAGCTGGAGATAGAACCTTTTAAAGGTCAGATGGGGTGTAGAACAATGAAGGGTTGAGGCAGATGAAGATGGGTGGTTGATATTTATATGTAATAGATTGGTAAGAAGTATTGAGAATCTCCTCTGATGACCAAGTCTTACCATTTTGAGAATCTTAGTCTTGGGCTTCTATTCTCCCTCTCTTCAGTCCAGGGAGACCAACCTGCAAAATATGTTTAAATACAGTAGACACATCGCCTCACCACAGGTCAGCAAACCAAAAATGCCTCTTTAGAGGCTAAAGACGAATAACCATTTTCTGTGGTTAAGTTATATGCAAGTTATTGTTAACTACTGGGATTTCTAAAAGAGCTTTCCAAGTGGCCTATAGGCTTAACTAGGGGACAAAGGAATCCCTGGTACTTGGCTTTGCAGAGTCCTGGGCTATTCTTAGTGTTTGGTTCATCTTTAAATTGCATGAGTTCAAAAGGTTTAGCAACTTAAAAGTAGAACCAAGTGATAAAAATAGATTGTTTTCTGGCTGCTCTTTGTTCCCAGACATACTACTGGCAGTATATTTGCAATCAAGACGACAGAATAGGAATCAGCCTTCCACCGTGTAGTGTAATGCCTCAGAGTGGATATTTTTGGAAATGGCACTGCATTACATAACCTTCCGTGTTTAAAAAAAAAAAAAA
>NW_012118099.1:1234520-1234843 GCF_000951035.1 Colobus angolensis palliatus
AGAGGAGGGAGGAGGGGGAAGGGAAACAAAACCCAAACCGGCTTCACTTCCAAGAAGTGCAGCCTTGGAAAAAGGAGGAGGAGATGATCTCCCTGCCTCGCGCTCTCTCTCCAAGAGTGTGTGTGTGTGTCTCTCTCTTTCTCTAACAGTCTCTCTCTCCCCCTTTCCCTCTCTCTCCCGCTAGTGTGCTAGTGAACAATGAGCTAATTCTGATGGAGCTGGCGCGGAGCCAGCGCCCCAGCCTTGCTGCCACTGTGCAGCCGCCTAGGAGCCAGACTGCTTACTCGGCAGGAATCGGCGGCTCGGGGCCCCGTCGGCGAGCG
>NW_012118099.1:1234893-1236264 GCF_000951035.1 Colobus angolensis palliatus
TCTGCGCTCCGGCCCCGCCCAGGGAGCACGGCGCGCACAAACCCCCGGCCTGCCTCCCCACCCCCGGCCAGCCTCTCCGCCTCGACGTGCGGTTGCTTTTCAGACAAATAAGGAGGCGGAGGAGGCGGTTTGGGGGCGCGCCAGGCGTGAAGGCGGCCAGGGTGCTGCACAGTCCGGCGGCCCGCCAGGGCCGTGGGGAGAGGCGGCGCGGCCCGTACTGTAATAATAAACCTGCAGCAGAGGGCATCTGAGGAAAAGAGGACGGCGACGGGCGGCAGCCGCCTTCCTTTTATGTGCCTGTCCTGAGCGAAGCAGAAAATGGTGCCCGCGGCGGCGCGGAGCCGCACGCAGACACACAAAGAGCCCGCGAAGCATGCATTTGCACACGGCCCAGGTCGGACCCTGCCCCTGGGCAGGGTACGCGCGCCCCACTCCCTTCCGCGGGGAAGCCCGGGGCGGGGAGCGCCCCCAAAGGCCAGGCCCAGAGGTCCTGTGGCTGCGCGTGCACACACACACGTGCACACAGTCACACGCGCACAGCCAGCCAGAGCTGCGGCCTGGCATGATCGGCCCAAGACATACTCCCCTGTGGCTTCCTTCTCCTTCCCTACACGCTCCCCCACTGCCTGCCCCTCTGAAATTGTACTTTTTAAAATCGAGGATTGCTTTGAAAACCAAAGTGCTTTGCCATTTCTGATTTTTGTGAACTCGTCTTTCTTATTTAAAATCTATATTTTCATAGTAATGTAATAGCTCAAATTTTGCAACAAACTCAAATAAACTGGTTCTGTTGCCAACAAAGCAGGATATCATTTTATGGTAACTGTCAGATGTTAAAGGAGAAGATTATTTCCTAATTAAATTGCCTTGCCAAGAAAGAGATAAAGGATCATAGTGTCTTCTAAATTTGCTATCCACTTTTCTCCCTAATCACTGAAGCAGTGTTTTCCATTGTAACAAAGAAAATAAGGCAAATTTACGAAACTCAATTTTTAAACATGTGTTTACAGAATGTCTTGATGTTTTGGATTTAACATACTGGGTACCGAAATAGCAAACCTTAAAAAGCAATACTTTACACTCACAATTCTAAAAGAATGCATTGAATTCTCTATGCTTGTTGCTGGGACTATAGGTCGCCTTAAAAACTTCAAAGCCATTGCCACAACAAATGCCTATTAGACTGCACTGGGTGTGATGTTTAAGGAGCACACTGAAAGCTTCTCTCAATTAATCTAAAACTTCACAGTCATTTTCCTGCAAAAATAAGATTATTTGGCAGCCACAGCCAGGAACAAAGGGAAGAAATATAAAATTTGGCTGGGCGCGGTGGCTCAAGCCTGTAATCCCAGCACTTTGGGAGGCCGAGAC
>NW_012118099.1:1240689-1247055 GCF_000951035.1 Colobus angolensis palliatus
AAATATAAAATTCAACAAATTCCCTTGACCCCTTCAGGTTCAGTTCACCAGCCAGGGAAGTACTGGAAGGAAGGTGTAAGGCATAGGCTGGGTGGTGGGAGAGGGGAGAGGTCTGGGGGCTGCTCTGCAAGTCTGGAATCCCAACACACTGCTCAAGGGCACCTCAACATTGAGATCTTGGGCATTCACCTCAGGGTCAGGCCAGAAAAGAACCCCAAGGGCACATCGTCAGATCAAAGACTACCAAAAATCTATCCCAGTAATATTTATTCAAAAGCTGCATCTACAAGGAAACATACATGCACATGCATACATATACAGGGACTTTAACGTTTATGTAAAACTTCCCTAAGATGTTCTTTCAAAACACAGAGAAATGTTAATTTTTCTCTTTCTTTCGCTCCTTTTTTTTTTTTTTTTTTTTTCTTTTTTCTTTTAGAAATGAGTCTCACCAAGTTACCATGTTGCCTGGTCTCAAACTCCTGGATTCAGGCAATCCTCACTATGGCCTCCGAAAGTGCTAGGATTACAGGCACAAGTCACCTCTCTTGGCCAATTTTTCTTCGTTGTTACCCTAGACATTCAGTGACAGATTTTTAAGTATTAAGAACACTGTGTCGGGCGTGTTGGCTCACGCCTGTAATCCCAGCACTTTGGGAGGCTGAGGAGGGTGGATCACGTGGTCAGGAGATTGAGACCATCCTGGCTAATATGGTGAAACCCTGTCTCTACTAAAAATGCAAAAAATTAGCCGGGTGTCGTGGCGGGCGCCTGTAGTCCCAGCTACTCAGGAGGCTGAGGCAGGAGAATGGCGTGGACCCGGGAGGCAGAGTTTGCAGTGAGCTGAGATCGTGCCACTGCACTCCAGAGCGAGACTCCGTCTCAAAAACAAACAAACAAAACAAAACAAACAAAAAAGAACACTGGGTCAGATTCATAGCTTATTTATCTGTTGTGTTCCAGAAAACGGTTGTCATCCAACTATCCAAGAAACATTCCTGAGTCTCCTCTAGGTGTAGGGGGCTGTGCTAATCACTTAAGGATATAAAAGAAACTCATGCCATGTCACCTCACCCAAACTGTAGCTACAGCTGTCTCACAGTCCTAGCTGCCATGTTCTGCCCCCTTCCATCTAGCCTGTAGGGGGTATGGTAGACCCACTCTTCTAAAATTTCTTTTTAATCATGGTATCCCCTGCTCCATTACAGGATAAAGGCCATATTTTGCCACAATGTGACTACAGTCTGACTTTCTAACCTTTTCGTCTATCTCTCAATCATAGAATATCAGTCCTTCACTTCACTGTGATTGATCATTTAGGGCACATAATTATCCCTAAACCATTACCAGTCAGGAAGCAAAGTCACACAAAGACTGACTTCAGCTAAGATGTCTCAACCGTTCAGTTATATTGACATTTGGGGCCAGGTAGTTCTTTAACAGGGTGAGGATGGAGGGTGAGGCTGTCCTCTGCATAGTATGATGTTTAACAACATCTCTGGTCTCTACCCATCAGATGCCTGTAGGAAACACCAGTTGTCACAACTAGATATGTATCCAGACCCTGTCAAATGTTCTAAGGGGTAAGGGAGAGTCATCCTTGATTGAAAACCACTGGCTCTAACAATCAGATCCATTTCCTGAGGTGGAAAGAGGTAGCCTCCCTTGAGTTCTGTGTGCTTCCTTCGAAGAGGGACAGAGACCTGACGCAAATCAGGATTTTCGTAGGGAGGAGGAAGGGGAAGTAGGCAATGTCCTTATCTTCATGGAATTTGTCATCTGGGGTGAAGGGGTAGTGAGACAGCCAAAGCCAAAGTTAAGGTACAGTATCATAAGGATGATTGTAGAGTTCTGCACAGGGTTCACTGTGGATGCAAGGTTTCCTTTCTAAATCACACCAGCGGTTCGAAGAAAGTTTCCTAAGGGAGGTGAGGCCTAAACTGAATTTGTGAAGAATGAGAAAGAGTCAGCAAGTTGAAGGAGGAAAGGGGCCTTCTGAGCAGAGGCAGAGGCAGATCATGAGCTAGGAAATTTGACTGATGACTGATGACATCCAGATGGTATAAGAAAATAAAAACCCTGGGTCAGAACCTGATTCTTGGGTTCTGTCCCTGGCAAGTATGCCAAAGCATAGTCCCTCAGAGGATTTGCTCAGTAGAAGAGGATGTACTTTAGACATAGGATTTTTCTTCTCCCTCAGCTATTTCATTTTCAAGTATTTCCTTAATATAGCTAAATGTATCTCAAATCTATATATTCCTGCAACTTCATCAATTTTTGGTCAGTGTCACTGCTTGGGGTAACCAGTTCCATGAGTTTGAATTCCAGGTAAAAGGTTAGTAGAAAAGTGGTTAGAGCCAGCTCTATGTGGCCTTGGATAAGTCATTTAACCTTTTAGTCTGTTTCTTCATCTTTCAATAGGAGTTTATACCATAGTGCCAAATTGTTGTATTATGTGAGACTGTGTAGAGTGTTTAGCATATAAGTTAACATTACATATATAGTAGCAATAGGTATTATAGACTGCTTTATAGGACAAAACTTATATGATGTTTCCTGATGGACCCCGCCTCTCCTTCTGGCCTCATCTCTTGTCCTCTCTGGTCAGACTGAATGAGGGCACTTCTGCAGTGAGTTACACTGTTGCACAACCCTTGAGCCTTTCCACATGCTGTTCCTCCTGCTGGAAGGTCCCTTTCCCACTTCTTCAATATGCTAACTCCTGCTCCTTCTTCTCAAATTCAGTTTAGGCATCACCGTCCTTTTAAGAAACTTTCTTTGAACTGTTGATCTCATTTAGAAAGGAGTCTTTGTGGTCACAGTGCACCAAATACAGAACTCTACACTTGTCCTTATCACTCTACACCTGAACTTGGACTTTATTTTTCTGTCTTCACCACGAGACTATAAATTCCATGAAGGAACAGATTGCAGTATACATTGTTCATCGCATGTATAACAACCATTTTCCCTTTCCTTCTCCTTAACAAAATCTTGATTTTTGTCCTCATCTCCATCCATCCCCATACAGCCTGCTAGATCCAGGGATGGTGACCCTGAGGAGTAGATTCTAATTATCTTAGCGAATCAGTGTATTGAATTACTTGGATCTGATAATGGGCTAATAAGCAGGTGACCTAAGTTCAACCAATCAGACTGAAGGGAAAGATTTGTACTTCATGCTTAAGAAATTTGAATGCTATTATTAAAGTAATACAAAACTGTTGAAGAAATGTAATCTGAAAGTGATATGACAAGATTTTTTTTTTCCAGGGAAGGTTATTCTGAGAGTAATTTGGAGGATGGATTTGAGCATGGAGAAGGGGCAGAATTGAGGAAATTAGTTCAATTTAGGAGAATATTGGAGCAATTCAAGTGAGTAATTATGAATGGCCCAAATTAATATAGAGGCCATGGGGAAGGAAGAGAGGGAAGGAGTCAAGTTGCATTATGGAGGTAGAATTGCAGGACTCACTATGGGTTCACAAAGCATGGCAGATTAGCTCGAGAAAAGAATCTAAGATGATTCTAGATTCTGGCTTTGTGACTGCTTGGATGATGATGGGATTTCCTAAAACAGAAAATGCAGGAAGAAAAGTGCCTATGGGAGGATCAGTGGGTGACACTGAGTTCAATTTTATACCTGTTGAGTATATAGCCCACATATTCAATAATGTTCCAGTAGCCATCTTTGAGTAATTCTCTTATCACCAGCTCCCTTTTCATCATGCTTTCTTCCTGTTATGGGCTGAATTGTGTACCCTCCTCCCACACACCACCCCCAAAATGTACATGCTGAAATCTGAACTCTCAGTACCTCAGACTGTGACTGCATTTGGAGATAGGGTCTTTAAAGAGATAATTAAGGTAAAATGAGGTCATATGGTCGGGCTCTAATCTGAAGTGACTAGTGTCTTTCTAAGAAGAGATTAGGACACAGACACATACAGAGGGAAGACCGCATGAAGACAGTGGAAGAAAGACATCTAACACCAAGGAAACCAACCCTAGCAACACCTTAGATCTCAGACTTCTAGTCTCTAGAACTGTAAAGAAATAAATGCCTGTTGTTTAAGTCCCCCGGTCTGTGGTACTTTCTTATGGCAAGCAACCCTGGGAAGCTAATAGACCGCCCTTGCAGCAAACATGTGGAAGAGTAAAGGATTTGTAATATTTGCATTTGTCATAAGGTTTCGGATATGACCTCATTTTACCTTAATTATCTCTTTAAAGACCCTATCTCCAAATGCAGTCACAGTCTGAGGTACTGAGAGTTCCGATTTCAGCATGTACATTTTGGGGGTGGTGTGTGGTAGGAGGGTACACAATTCATCCCATAACAGGAAGAAAGCATGATGAAAAGGGAGCTGGTGATAAGAGAATTACTCAAAGATAGCTACTGGAACATCATTGAATATGTGGGTTATATACTCAACAGGTATAAAATTGAACTCAGTGTCACCCACTGATACTCCCATAGGCACTTTTCCTGTATTTTCTGTTTTCTACAAAACAAAGTCTGAGGAAGAGCCTGAAGCTAAGGAAGTTATATGTCCAGGGCTTTACCCAAACCCAGAAGGTCGCTTACATATGTATATAAAAGTTGAAGTCAGGAGGGCTCAATTCAAATTCATGGCTCGTTTTTCTCAGAACAGCATTCCAAAACACATAAGGGAAAGGAAACCGATTTACAATTGACCCTGTCCACTTTCAAGTTTCCAGCTGTATTTACACAGCTGCTGAAGTCAGCACAGATGAGAGATTCTCCCCTTCACCACTGAGAAACCCACACCAAGAGTATGTTCAGCACCTTCGTATTAGAGAATTCAGTAAGTCTCAGGGAGGAACACAAAATATCAAGAACTCAGCCACTGACATTGGGGATGCTGACAATGAGAGGAGGAAAAATAGATGTAAACTTAGCAAACTGAAATATGAATGCAAAAGCAAATACAGGAGGACTTACAAGCTACATAACTCTAAAATATGATGAACAGTGCATTTAAAAGATAAAGGACAAATGTAAGAGGTGAGAACGTTTGAAAATTATGGTGCTCTCAATCTTGTATTTTACTCAACATCTGGAAATAATTGTAAATCCCAGGAAAAGTAAAGTTTGTCCTCCTGGAGGTGAAGAACAAGGAGGTTGTTGCAGAAACAAAGAGATAAATGAAAGGAATGTCTCAAAGGAAGATTTATCCAGATTATCCTACCACGCAAAACAGACCATATGAAACATATTTTAAAATTATCCTTCTGCTTGCCTTAAAACTGATCTGCATCGTGGTACAAAACTGTAAAAATAATACTGGTAGTTAATGCTGTTCTAAAACAAGAAAAAGACATTATTTTAAAAACCCAGTACGTCTGTGCGTGTATGTGTGTGTTTGTGTGAGTGTGTGTGCACACGCACATGCTTATTTATGTTTACGAATTTGCTTTAACAAAGTAGAATGTTTGTTTCCCCCGGAAGAATTTTGAATTTTACAATTACAAATGGGTATTTTCTGTAACACTGGGGAAATGCAGAAACATGCTCTAAGAAGCTGATAACATATATACTGTTTGGTTATAGACAAGGTAGTGCTTGTCTTACCAACCCAGAGGTGGATTAACAAAAAGTACTTCTAGATTTACATATCCCCTGATATGATGCCATGGTTAAAACAAATTCCATACATACTAAATATAATTTTGAAGTTAACTCAAGTATCTTGACAGCTAAGCAAAATACTATCCTGTTCCATTGACCTTAGCCTCAGATCTTAGGATTCAATAGGGCCTGCAGCATCCAGGGTTATGGTTTCAGGCACTCCATTTAGGCACCTTCTTCAGCTGACCACTAGTTGTGAAGTTGCTTCAGTTCAGAGGCAGAGATGGTAGGAGGAGGTTGTTCCAAAAAGAAAGGGCTGATTGAAGGCTGTATTAGTCTGTTTTCATGCTGCTGATAAAGACATATCTGAGACGGGGCAATTTACAAAAGAAAGAGAGGTTTAATGGACTTACAGTTCCATGTGGCTGGGAGGCCTCACAATCATGGCAGAAGGCCAGGAGGAGCAAGTCGCATCTTACTTGGATGGCAGCAGGCAAAGAGAGAGCTTGTGCATGGAAACTCTACTTTATAAAACCATCAGATCTTGTGAGACTTATTCACTATCACGAGAAAGACTTGCCCCCATGATTCAATTATCTCCCACCAGGTCCCTCCCACAACATGTGGGAATTCAAGATGAGATTTGGATGGGGACACAACCAAACTATATCAAAGGCAAAAAATATTTCCCTTTAGAATGAGGTTCTTAAAAAAATAATAATGAGGTTTTTCTTTTCACACGTTAGGGTAGCATTTTTTTTTTTTTTTTTTTT
>NW_012118099.1:1253851-1286364 GCF_000951035.1 Colobus angolensis palliatus
CTTCTTCCTTCAGCCATAAAGCAAATGATGTACTCTTCTACAGTTCACCAGTAGTCTCTTGGAACCAAAAACAGCCTGGACCTAAAAGCATCTGGCCTTCTACCCCTGAGTTAGAGTCTTCATCAGCATTCGGTCCAGGACTGAGGCACCTCCTTCACAATTTCTCCACAAGGCAATTCCTTGCAGACAAACGACAGACAGGCTCAAAGTTATCCCTCTGCTCACCGAGATAAAGGCACATCGAATTGCTTCTCCCTCCACAGCTACACTCGAAGATGTCATGCATCCGTGTGAAGAGACCACCAAACAGGCTTTGTGTGAGCAATAAAGCTTTTTAATCCAGGGTAACATTTTTATTCTTGTAATGATACCCAAGAAGGTAAACCCCTGCCAGAAACTTCAGACATTAGATGGTATGGTCCCCTGGAATTCATAGAAGTACACACATAAGGAATTATGAAGGTGTTTGCTTTTAACAATAATTTCATATGTTTGTTGCACTTTCTAACTTATAAAAATATTTCAATATGTATCTCACAAGCTATGAGAACCTGATTTTATTGTTCCTATTTCACAGATGAGGAAGCAGAGGTAGAAAAAAATGAAGGGATTTACGTAGGATCACAGCTCTAGTTAATAACACTGATTGGACTGTCTAAATCAGCAGTCTTCAACCTTTTTGGCACCAAGGACTGGTTTCCTGAAAGACAATTTTTCCATGGAAGGTTGGGGGTATGGTTTTGGGAGAAAACCGTTCCACCCCAGATCACCAGGCATTTGGTTCTCATAAGAAATGCACAAGCTAGATTCCTCATTTGTGCAGTTCACAGTAGGGTTTGCACTCCTATGAGAATCTAATGCCACCACTAATCTGACAGGAGGCAGAGCTTAGGCAGTAACGCTTGCTCACCTACCACTTACTTCCCACTGTATGGCCTGGTTCCTAATAAGCCATAGACCAGTACCAGTCTGCACCTTGAGGTTGGAGACCCCAGGTCTAAATCATGACTAGACTGCATAAGCCCTCACTTCTCATAAAGTTGCATTTAAAGCAGTCATCCTCCATGTACAGGCACTGTTAGCTCAAGAACTATAGAGCCCGTGTGTCAATTCTGTGACATAGGTATCGTCAGTATCCTTATTTCACAAATGAGAAGCTGAGGTGGAGAAAGGTTAAGCCAACCCATTACTTAACACAGTGTAAGCAGTGGAGCTGGAATGTGAACCCAGCTCCACTGGAGAAGTTTGGCTCCAGAATTCTGTCTATTAACCGTCATGCTCACCTTCATTGCTGTGCCTAGAAGCCTAGAAATTTGCAGTTCCAGTGGACATGATTAGGGCTTCATCCTTGATGTCTCTTTATTTCTTGGCTTCACTTGGTTCCCTTGGTTTCTTCTTTGACCTCTCCTTCTTGATTTTTTTTTGCTGACTCATCTTCATTTTATTATCCATTAAATTCTAGCATTTTCCAGGTATGAAATGGTTCTTCAGGCAGAACAATTTGTAAAAGTGGCACCTACACTTCCTAAATCAGCCTGTGATTTTTTTTAGGTGATTAATTTGTTTCACAACTGGTTTTGAACCACACCATTTGCCATTTACTCCACCACATACTGATAATGAAATATTGTTAGAAAACAGAACTAAAAAACTGAGGTTCCTTCTCCCCACTTCACACATATATGATTATTTACATATTATTACAGTTCCTTTTAAAAGTGCACTTCATAACTTCAAGTTCTTCTTGATTTCAGGGTTGCATCTAGCCTTTTCATTCTAAATTACACAACTTGCTGGAGTCAAAATGTGTCCTAGTCATTGTTTTAAAAACATTGTAAAGTTTTACTTTGGTTGATACTCAAAGGCATCATAATAAAACAGTAAGAATTTGACTCTGTGATTGGGAAGACCTAAGAGAATTCTGAGACTCTTCATATTAAAAGTTGAAATCAGGACAGTGCCAAGAAAAATTGTCAAGTTTCCATTTGCATGGATTTGCCTCATTTTGCACCAAAATGTCAGTGTCTTAAAACTTCCAGCTATAATCCCTTAACTGTGCCCTGAAGAGTTGAAAGGGTAATGAAAGGCCTCTGCTATTCATGAGAGAGGCAAATCTTATGGTTAGAGAACCAAGAACACAAGCGTGAAGGGAAGGGCAATGTTACTCCCTCTTATCCACCTTCGGGTGCCTCCCACATTCTGAGTCTACTTCAGGTAGATATCCAAAAATCTCTTTTCTTGAGTCCCCTGCTCCCTTTGTCAACTAGGCCATCCTAACCCTCTGTCTCTTCCCTCTTTCTCCTGCCATCCCCTAGAGTTCTGCTGTTTCCTCCCCAAAATCTCAGGTTCAAATTGTCAGTTCACTGATTTCTCCTCCATGGAACTGGGTTTCCTTCTGGTTCTGGTGAGGGAGAAGGGCCAAAGGCCCAAGAAAGGGTGGGTGAGTGAATTTTCCTCGGAAGGGCTTGGCAAGGAAAGCATTTTTTCTTGGTCATAAATCATATGGGTGGTAATTCTTCATTGGTTGCTAAGTTCTGAAACTTCTTCATTCCTTCTGTCAACAAATTTACTTTGTACAGTTATACAGTTTTAAATGTCCTGAATTCTTTTTGTCTACTTTTCATAAACTGCAATTTACTTTAACACTCCTCCCACCCTAAGAATTTGAATGCACAGGTGAAGAAAGCCTCAACGGGTAACACATAAACACATCTTCAGGAATCTAAGCAGTCAAAAATTTTGATTTCAACTTGAGTTAGGCTGATCTGAGGTTAGACAGAATATGAAGGAAGATTTTTATGAAAGAAATTAGCGAGATAAACTGGATTTAAGCTTTTAAAAGTTTACTTTCATGTTTTAAAGTCTGAGCACACTTTCAGTAATTTTCACAAAACGTACCATAAATTACCCCTCCCCACCAAAAAAAAAATCTTATTTTTAGTTCCTGAAGAATCTATGCACAGATGTAGTTCACTGGCAGCTCTCCCGAGTGGCTTAACAGCAGCAGAAATCTCTCTAACACATACATCTTTCCCTTTGTCTAATTGTCCACAGCACATTTCTACCTGAAGGACCCATAGGTATCATAAACTCAGTGAATCCAAAACTGGTTACCATCTCCCTTGGATAGCTGGGACTATTTTCTGTTCTCTATTTATGCAAATGGTCTCACACCCATGTACTCCATCAAGGTGAAAACCTTCAACTCCCTCTTCCACTTGTCCCCAATTTGTGCTAATGCTGTGTGTTTTTAAAAAAAATTATGGCCGCTTTTTGGTTGTTTTTTGTTTTGAGACACAGTCTTGCTCTGTAGCCCAGGCAAGAGTGCAGTGGCACAATCACAGCTCACTGCAGACTCCACCTCCCAGTCTCAAGTGATCCTCCCACCTCAGCCTCCTGAGTAGATGGAACCACAGGCTTGTGCCACCCTGCCTGGCTTATATTTTAATTTTTTTTAAAGATGGGTCTCCCTGTTTTCCTTGGGCTGGTCTCAACTCCTGGGCTCAAGTGATCCTCCTGCCTCGGCCTCCTAAAGTGCTGGGATTATAAGTGTGGTCCATGGTGCCTAGCCTGTGGTACACGTTTAATATGAAATATAATGCACCTATTTAAAATTCTAGTTAGAACTATATCTATTGTCTTGGAGGATGTCCACAAGGATGTCCTTTTGTCAAGAGGGAAAAGAAATCTATAGGATAATATGCATATTACAAATCAGACTTTGTAAGATGGCATTAACAACAGTTTAAAGCAAAGAAACAAAAAGAGGCTGCCCCTCTCTGTATGTCTGTGAGCTGGAAGTGGTGAGAGAGTAGAGAACCAGGTGGAATGACATACCAGGGGGTCAACAGTGGTAGCCTCAAGAAAATAGGAGCAGAAGGAGATTACCGATTTTACTTTGTGCCTTTTTGGTTTGTTTGATTTGTTTTGGAAGCACATCTTGCTTTTGTTGTTTGCTCTTATTATAATTTCAATTTTTATTTAGATTCAGGGGATACATGTGCAGGTTTGGTTATATTGCATGGTATTGAGGTTTGAGATATGAATGATCCCGCCACCCAGGTCATGAGCACAGTACATTAAAGTTAGTTTTTCAACCCTTTCTCCCCTCTCTCTGCTCCCTCTAGTAGTCCCTAGTGTCTATTTTTGCCATCTTTATGTCCATGAGTACTGAATGTTTAGTTTCCACCTATAACTGAGAAGGTGTGGTATTTGAATCTCTGTTACTGCATTAATATGCTTAGGATAATGGCCTCCAGCTGCATCTAGGTTGCTGCAAAGAACATGATTTCATTTTTTATGGCTTTGTAGTATTCTGTGGTTTATATGTACCATGTTTTCTTTATTCAGTCTACCGTTGATGAGCACGTAGGTTGAGTTGCATATCTTTCTACTGTGAATGGTGCTGCAATTAACATACAAGTGTATGTATCCGTCTTGTAGAACCATTTGTTTCCTTTCAGATATACACCCAATAATGGGATTGCTGGTTTGAATGGTAGTTCTGTTTTAAGTTCTTTGAGAAATCGCCAAACTGCTTTCCACAGTGGCTACACTAATTTGTTTTCCCATCAACAGTGTAAAAGCATTTTTCTCTGCAACCTTGCCAACATCTGTTGTTTTTGACTTTTAATAACAGGCAGTCGGACTGGTGTGAGATGACATCTCATTGTGGTTTTGATTGGCATTTCTTTGATGTTAATCCTATATCTTAAATGGGATCCATCAAGCATTGGTGTAAGCATTACGGTGAAGCTTCCCCGATGGCCGTGGTTACTCCCCACAGAACTGTTCCTTCATCTTCAATAAATATTTATTGAGCATCTGCTTGCTATTTGCAAGGCAAAATGCTAGGCACCAGTGTTAGAGCAGTGGACAAGATAGACCCCCGCACTGTCCTAATGGAACTGAATTCTATAATTACAATCACAAATCCAAGGCACAAGAAAGAAATTAGTAAGCAAGGCATTTTCAGATAAAGAAAATTAATGACGACAACAACAACAAAATGACCTGGCAAAGAATGCCTGGGGGGACGGTGAGGAAAGGGGTATTTAGGCAAGGCCTCTTTGAGGCAGCACTTGAGCTAGGACCTGAATAAGAAGCAAAAGTTGAAAGATATTGGGGGAGTAGGGTGTATTCATCTGTCCTCATACTGCTATAAAGACATACCTGAGACTGGGAAAATGATGAAGAAAAGAGGTTTAATTGGCACACAGTTCTGCAGGCTGCACAGGAAGCATGGCTGGGAGGCCTCAGGAA
Source organism: Colobus angolensis palliatus (assembly GCF_000951035.1). NCBI lineage: Eukaryota > Metazoa > Chordata > Mammalia > Primates > Cercopithecidae > Colobus > Colobus angolensis. The sequence goes on from NW_012118099.1 coordinate 1,259,114, forward strand.
ACTTACAATATGGCAGCAGGCAAAGAGGAAGCAAGCATGTCTTACTATGGTGGAGCAGGAGAAAGAGAGTAAAGGGGGAAGTGCTACACATTTTTAAACCTCCAGGTGTTGAGAGAACTCACTTACTATCATGAGAACAGCAAGGGGGAAATCTACGCCCATGATCCCATCACCTTCTACCAGGTCTATTCCTCAACATTGGGAATGACAATTTGACTGAGATCTGGGTGGGGACACAGAGCCAAGCGCCAAACCATATCAGTGAGTATTCCTATCAGAGGGAGAAAGTAAGTACAAAGGTACTCACACATGAATGCCTGAAGATGTTCAAGAGATAGGGGGGTTGTGATTGAAATAATGTGACTGGACTATAGTGAGCAAGAGGAAAGAACAATCAATATAAGATCAGAAAATCAGACATTCTAGTTTAGCATTTATCATGTCTATTATAAACCTTCTGCTGGCTTTGCTTATCTTATCACTAGACTTCAGGAGTATTTTTCAATTTTTATAACCCTAATGTCCGACACAGAATCTGTATATAAGTATAAAAGAATTCATGTTTTTCTTTCAAAAAGTGAGCTTATAGTGGCCAAATTGGTTCGAGATATTAAGGTTTTATTGACTATTTAGTAAATTAAATCAATATTTTAAAGATACACAGAATTTGTGGATTATTACAAAAGGAAACTATAATTTCTCCATGCTGCAAAGGTAAGTTTTTAATTTTAGAATTCATTTGAGGTTTTAAAATTAGTTTTCCTAATCCTTAACCATACCTAGCTCAAGCTTGTTTTAGTACCAAAGTTGAAATTAAGTTGATGTTAACATGACTAGAGTTTAGGAATAAAAAATATTATTTAGTAAAAAAAAATGAATTCTTTTTTTTTTTTTTTGAAACAGAGTCTCACTCTGTCACCCAGGCTGGATGGAGTACAGTGAAACGATCACGGCTCACTATAGCCTCTGCCTCCCAGGTTGAAGCAATTCTTCGACCTTAGCCTTCCAAGAACCCCGGACTACACACACGCACCACCACACCTGGCTAATTTTTGTATTTTTTGTAGAGACAAGGCCTCACCATGTTGCCCAGACTAGTGTCTAATTTCTGGGCTCAAGCCATCCACCCACCTCAGCCTTTCAAAGTGCTGGGACTACAGGTGTGAGCCACTAAGCCAAGCTAATGAATTATTTCTAATTTTCTCTTCAGTAAGCAAGAGAGGAAGAGCTCCAGCTTAATTTGAATGAGTTCTTTCAAAACATTTTCTAAAGTTCATGCATGGAACTTTTCTCTCTTCCAGGAAACAAACATTCGATATAGAAATTTTGTTTTCCTCGGAAGAATAAAGTATTCAAACTTATACTTGTCTCATGAAGAACACAACAATATTTTGTAATTTTTTTCCTACAGCTATTAGGAGAACTGCAATGACACTTTATTTAGAAATAATAAAATAATGCAGAATGCTTCACGTAGTAAGTAAAGACACATGAATGATGGAAGAGAAGAATAAAAGGAGCAGCTATTGAAGAGGTACATTTTGAGAAGTAGTATGTAAAGCACATTCACCTGTGAAATCTCTCTTACACTTCACAGATTCTTTGAGTTAGGCATTCTTTAACTCATTTTAACAGATTTGGGATTACTGAGTAAATATTCTGCTTAAGATCACACACAGTTAATAAATAACAGAGGATTTGAAAGCAGAACTGCCTGGTGAAAGACTTCATAGTCTTTTACACACACACACACACACACACACACACACTCTTCAACATTTATGTGCGGTGGCTCATGCCTGTAATCCCAGCACTTTGGGAGACTGAGGTAGGCGGATTGCCTGAGGTCAGGAGTTCGAGACCAGCCTGACCAACATGGAGAAACCTCGTCTCTACTAAAAAATACAAAAATTAGCTGGGCGTGGTGGCATGTGCCTGTAATCCCAGCTACTTGGGAGGCTGAGGCAGGAGAACCACTTGAACCTGGGAGGCGGAGGTTGTGGTGAGCCAAGATTGTGCCATTGCACTCCAGCCTGGGCAACAAGAGCAAAACTCCATCTCAAAAAAACCCCCCAAAATCGATAGAATATTTAGAAGCAAGATTTTATTGTGCCATCAATATTTAGTATTTCCCTATCCTAATGCAAACCAAAAGTTACAGCAAAGTCCCTAAGAAATATATGACTTTGATTTTAGCTAGAGAACTGAAGCAAAAAAACTGTGATTATAGAATGATTTTTTAAAAAAATCCATTAAAAACACTTAGCTAACCAGCTGTTATAAGTGCTACTATAAGATGCTTTCATTAGAACTTTTAGAGGAAATGAAATTGTTAGGAATTCCACGATCTGTAAAACAGAGGAGTTGGACTACAAGGTTCTCCAAATTCCTTCCAGCACTAACACCCTAAAATCCTATAACTCTAGAGCTTGAAATGTAATTACTGTGCGAAAATTTACAAGCTAGGTTTTCTGCTTAAATGCGATTCTTTAGTTGCCCTCGTGCTGTGACTTGTAAAATTATCATCTCAATCACAGTATATTTGGCCAAAAGCATTATTTTTCCACTCTTGATAAATAACCAGAGGTGAGAGAATAGAAGGTTTTTTGTTTGTTTGTTTTTTTTAAAAAAACTCTTCAGTAGTTTTGAAATACAATTCCTTTGTTATTTTTGTTCATCCTTGTTTCACTAAATTTATAGAAACAATTTTGAGATTTTCATCATTAATATACAAAACTTTTGTTTCAAAAATGTGATTACATTTTGACCCAAAAAATATTCCAGTTTCTGAAAGTCTGGAGGTTCAGCTGCAATCAGGAAGTCATGGTTTGGTTTGAGGGAACATCTTTATGCACCTGAGGAGCATTCTCAGCCTGGCTCTACTAAAAGGTACAGGTGAAGTGTGCAGCCTCAGAGATGCGCAACAAGTCCTCTTGTTCACCCCTCCCCCCAGACACCAACAGGGACGCTGCAATCATAGCCTTCAACCCGCGCAAGCAGCATGTTTCCCATGAAGAACACAACTGGAGTTACTTTTGACTCAGCACCTGAAAGATGTTGTTTTCCTGAAGTGTTTTTTTCATTAATCTTCTTTATTATGTATTATTAATAATAGGAGTTTAACATAAACGATGCTGTGTTTCATAGCATGACAGCTTTGGATTAGGTAATGTTATCTTGTTACTAATGGTTACTGCTGCTTAGTTTCTCTTAAATAGCAAAATGATGATATTCAAATGTTCTATTTTAGTTTCCATGTTTATCTGTATTCAACTAAAGTCAGCACAGTATTGATAATTCCAGAATTTTACTATAATGTAAACATACTTGTTCATACATCATCTATATATCTCTAGCTGTGATCCCAACAGACAATAGATTGTGCAAAGTTATAGCGCATATAACTTTCATTCAATTCTCTGAGACTTTTTTTTTTATTTTTTTTAAACTACTATCTTTGCAGGAGACTGAGCTTCAATTCCCTGAGGGGGAACCAAAAAAGGAGAGAAGAAAAGAGACTATTATCTGCTCAGCAGTAAAATATGTTCTGGGGAGATATACCTTAGGAGGGAGAGAGAATCATAAACATACATAAAAACTAATAAACACCTACTTCTCTAAAGAAGATGTAATAATAAATAGTATTTGGAGGTTACTAATTGGTCCTTGGCCACTCCAAGAAAATAGTGGTTGCACAGTGCTTTTATTTCACATAAATCAAGAATTAGCAGCTAATGTAATAGTCAAAATCTCTTTGCTCAAGAAATTAGAAGATGATTATTTATTCTACTGAGGATGTTTAACAATGAGGATTTATCTTTAATAAAATTTTTGGGGAGGATTGGAAATCTGTTGTTTTCAGTTGTGCAACAAAGATCTATAAGAATTTGCCTCTTGGAACATTATAATTAAAATTTTCATGCAAAAATGTCTCTATATTCTCTACAAGGAAGACTGTAGGTCCAAAACTAAGGTTTGAGATCATTTAAAGTTTTCCTTTACTAAAGTGGGTTATTTCTCTATTCAAAAATATGTGCCTTCTATAGAGTGCCTAATATTCTTTCTGTGTTTTTGAAAAACACTGTCAAGTCCAAATTTGGTTCTGGCACACAGAGTTTGATGTGTTCTGTCCCTGGTACCCTGCTTGTAGAGAAACCTTGTGGTGTTTAGGGCAACCCCAAGAGTTTAGCTTAGACCAAAAGACCACACTCCTGGACCAGGAAGACCCTTCAATCTGGGCTCTTACCCGTGGGGGAGGAGACACAAAGCATGCTTGTCCCTAGAGTTTTCTACCCTGATCTGACAATTTAAAACCACTTGACAAATTCTTGATTCAATATGTATTCCCAGAATTTAGACTGAAGCCTCAGGACAAAGAACTCTAGAAATGTCACTGAACTAATTGGCATTGATTTAGTTCTCCTTATATTACATGTCCAGCATTAAGCTAGGTACTGTAGATGACAGAGGGAAAGGAAACAAGGGAGGGAGGGAGAAAGGAAGGAAAGAAGGAAGAAAGGGAGGGAAGGAGGGAGAGAAGAAGAGAAAAAGGCAAATGATATTATGGTAGGCAGCACAATGGCTGCCAAAGATCTCCACATTCTATCTCTATAACCTCCAAATATCTTACCTTACATGGTAAAAGAGACTTTGCTAATATAGTTAAGGTTGCAGACCTTAAAATAGGATGATTATCCTGGATTATCCAGTTGTGCCCACCTAATCACACTTGGACCTTTGAAAACGTAGAACCTCCCTTCAGCTGCAGCAAGGAGAAAGGCCACAGAAAGGGGAATGCAGCCTTTCAAAGTGTGTAAACGAGTCAGTGTCCTTTTGTGGGTTTGGAGATGGAGGGGCAATATAACTGGCAGTGCAGATGGCCTTAAAGAGCTGAGAGAGGCTCCTGGCTGACAGCCACTAAGGAAATGGGGCCCTCGGCCTTTTAACCGCAAGGAACTGAATTCTGCCAACAACCTGAATGAGTTTAGAAGTGGATTAACTGCCAGAGCCTCCAGAAAGGAATGCAGCCCTGCTGACACTCTGATTTCTACCTTGTAAGGCTCTAAACCGAGGACCAGCATGGTGACTTGGACTTCTAATCTGCAGATTCATTAGATACAGTATGGGTGTTGTCTTCACTGCTAAATTTGTGGTAATCGGTTATGATAGCAAGAGAAAACTGACACAAATAATAAATGTCCCTGGCTGCAAAGATTCTAATGGGGGAGAAAGTGAGTAAATGCTGTGAAGATGTGAGGAGAAATCTTCCTGAAGAGTCACACTAATCGTTTTATTTTGTTGTTTTCTGTTTTTTTCTTTAAGAGACAAGGTTTTGCTATGTTGCTCAGGCTGGCTTCTAACTCCTGGGCTCAAGCAGTCCTTCTGCCTTAGCCTTAGTAGCTGGGAGTACAGACGCATGCCACCATACCAGGCTTTAACTTTCATTCTTTCAAGCATCACAGAGATATTACCATTTAGAATAGTTCCTTAAGTCTCTTTCTATACCCATCCTCATTTTAAGGGCATTTTATGGGATATGCCAAAATGACCACATCTTTAGGGAGCAATGTGAAGTGAGTGCCTGGCAATCTCCCTGTGACTTGTGGGCTGCACTAGGATAGCAGGAGGCAGCTAATTACCACATATAAATACTTTTCAAAGCTGAGCACATGATCCTAATGCAGAATCTTGCTAAGAATGCAAACGGCCTTTTGCTTCCTTGAGAAAGTTCACAATACAGCAGTCCTGCTCATATTCTGTGTGTCTGCCAATTACTTTTACACATGCGGTCTTCCTTTCAGTTCTCTGGAGTATGCATCAGAGCAGGATTATTTTTAATAATCCAGAGAGTATATTTAGAGCATAATTTTTAAATTCATTAATAATGATTAAAATACATCTTACAGGTGGCAGAAGAAGGGTAGACTAGGGCTTTGCAATATATGCTTTGAAAATTTGATATGAAGAAAATATTCCCAAATATTCTCTCAACTATCAACAGAGACAGAAGACAAATAACAATTTGGGGGAAAATATTTGTGACTCCTATCACAAAGAAAAAACTTAATTTCTTCAATTTAAAAGTATTCTTCTAAATCAATAAAAGGCCAAGAACCTAATAAGGGGTAAAGGATATTAAAAGATAGATCACAATAAAGGAACGATAACTGCTTTTCCACTCATGAAAATATTCACTATCACTTATAATAAGAGACTTTCAAATTAAAACTATAAAAAGCCATAAAAACATAATTTATAACTATTGGATGAACAAGTTTAAAACATTCGATGATTTGCTGTCATTAAGTATGAGGTGAATAGCCTCAAACACTGCCAGTAGCAGTATGTACCAGTTGAAACACTTTGGAAAGCAATTTGGTCACACAGACTCACATTAAAAATATGCATATCCTTGGGCCAAGTAAATTCATGTCTTATACTTTCTCCTCTAGATAAATTTATATATGTGCAAGATTATTTATGTAAAGGGGTAATATTTGGAGGATATTTTGTTCCAAGCAAATGTTTGAAAATAACTTTCATTCTTATTAAGAGTTGGCTAGTTTAAATACATCATGGGAATATCAATGTCATGCTATGCAGCTGTTAAAAAGACTGATCAAAATTGGAACAACTATTTTGGAAAACTGTTTAGCAACGTTCACTAAAGCTAAACATATACCTACCTATTGCATGACCCCAGCTGCTCCTAGGTAGATGAGAAATAAATGCATATATCCACCAAAAGACACGTACAAGTCTGTTCATTGCAGATTTTTTCAAAATAGCCCTTAACTGGAAACATTCCGGATGTCCATCAACAGGAGAATGAATAAATAGTGGTCTATTCATACAATGGAATAACAGACAACAACAAAAAGAATAAGCTGATGGAAACATCAGTTTACACTACAATACGGAAAATCATTCTGACATGTTGAAGGAAAGAAGGAAGGTACAAATATGGTTTCATTTATATGAAGCTCCAAAACAGGCAGAACAAATTGTAGTGACAGAAGTTAGACTAGAGATTTGCCCTAGGGCATGGAAGACCATTCTAAAGTGATGGAAATATTCTGTATGATCTGAATGGTGTTTACATAGGTATATAAATACATAAAAATGGTCATGTGGTACCTTATGGTATACTTAAGACTGGTGCACTATATACACTTTCTAATTTAGGTTATGCCTCAATGAAAAAGTAAAGAAGGAAAAATAAGAAAAAGAATGAGGAGGAGGAGGAAGGAGGTAGAAGAGGAGGAGAAGGAAGAGGAGAGCAGCTATATATGTAATCTCCAAGCTAGACTGTTAAGTGAAAGTATTTCTCAACTAGAGTTCCTCATTTGAGCCACAGCTTACAGAACCATTATTTGTGACTATTTCCTCAATTCCTCCTCTATGGATGGTACATAATTAATACCATTCCTGATGCCTAGAGGAAAAGCCAATTTATTACATACAATGGATGTCTTAGAGTATGAGAATTTAATTCTCGCAAGGAATCCCCACTGAGAATGTTTATGTATGCTACAGTGTGTGTGTGTGTGTGTGTGTGTGTGTGTGTGTGTGTGTGTGTTCTGAGTACGTATTTATTATGAGAATCTAACAGTAGTTGTCTCTGGAGAGGAAACTGGGTAGCTCACTTTTCAGTGTGTGACCTATAGTACAATTTAAATTGTGTACTGTGTGCATGTAAATACACACAAATTTCTCCCTAAATGATAATCGGGAATGTAAGAGAGGTGAGAAGTCTAGGAGTAAATATGACAATGCTTCAGTGTAGTTGCACGTTAACCATTATGTGTACATTTGTGATATTCAGTAGCAAGAGTGTTTTGAGCTCAATTTTTAGGTCCAAAATGCTATTTATGTAACTTTGAGTGATCTAAGGAAGAAAAAGCAATGTTTTTTAGGGCATGATGCATGGTTTAAGACTTGCAAAGTTCTAGAAATTATAGGTGTGGAGAAAACAAGGGAAATGTATCACAGGCATAACTAAAGTATGACCAGGTCCCAGTTATATTCTCCTAGTGGGTCCCATCACTTTCGCCACCTAGTCCAATTGTGCTCTGATTGCCTGTGTGATGGCTCACATGAAATAGGTTGCTGATTGAGATAAATAGGGTATGGGAGGTCCAGGAATTTCATTGTGTTGCCGGTAATTTAAAATGTTAAACAGCAAAATATCAAAACAGCCTCTCTGTTTTGCCTGTATGTAGAACAAGCTAAAGAAAGCCCAAGAAACTGAAACCTGATGGCAGAAATCATAGGATTTAGTACAGAACAATTTAATGAACACACACAGGCATACATCAGAAGTGGGAGTGGTTTTGTCAAGCAGAGGCAAGTTGCACAGCACATCAAACTCTTCATATGCTAAGAGAATTGTCCTAGAATTTCCAGATACATTTGTAATAATGCAGATAACAAAAATTACTACTACAAGTGGTCTGAGATTTATTGAGAACATCAATGCATGTGCCAACATCCCATTGAGGTAAATAATGTTGTCATCCTCATTACAAATGAGGAAACAGAGGCTCACTGGGTTTAAGTAGTGTGCTTAACAGTTCATGAGTATGGGGCCTACTTCCTGTCCTCTAAATCATGTCCTTTTTGTGTATTTCATGGTCACTTGTCAGTAGTATGAATTCCTTATATATAGCCGAGACGGGCGGATCACGAGGTCAGGAGATCGAGACCATCCTGGCTATCACGGTGAAACCCCGTCTCTACTAAAAATACAAAAAAAAAAACTAGCCAGGCGAGGTGGCGGGCGCCTGTAGTCCCAGCTACTCGGGAGGCTGAGGCAGGAGAATGGCGTAAACCCAGGAGGCGGAGCTTGCAGTGAGCTGAGATCCGGCCACTGCACTCCAGTCCGGGCAACAGAGCGAGACTCCGCCTCAAAATGAAGCTTTGCCTGGAGTAAAACTCCTTATTTAATTGTGATGTAGACTTTTCCCATACTCCATTACATTTCTTAATTTGCTAATGTATTTTACTCCATTTCTTGAAATGGGCACATATTTTTCAGTGTTGCTTTACAAGTTTGTTTTTGTTTGTTTGTTTGGCTGTGAGGCCCTAAAGAGCAGAGATTTCTTCAGAAAGTTGACAAACAGCATATTCTTTAACATCTTGCAAAGCTCTCCTATGAAGCTCCCTCAAATAAAATTCATTATACAGAGGTTACTACATGCAAAATATCTTCAGAGATACTTCAACAGCATATGATGATTTTTTAAAGCAAGTTCTTTGGTTACCAAGGATAGGAAGTTCACCATGACATTTCATTCAGTACTAAAGTATGTTTTATTTTTTTAATGGTCCTAGAATATCATAAAAGAACATCTTGTAGCAACCTTTACATTGCAATCATACTTTATTGAAACTCCTTGATATATGAGTCTTCACTACTTACAACATATATACCCAAAAGAGAGTACATAAATAAATTAATTGTAATGAAAAGGAATTAAAACATATTCCTATTTTTCTTTCTCCCATCCCATGTAGAATAATTTCTGTTCACTTGGCTGCAAACTAGCTGATGCATTAAGATAAGCTTTTTGCTCTGTTGTTGGGCTATCTCAGCAAGCCAAAAAGCTAGAGGTGCATCCACACCTCCTAAGGGGTTGGAAGCAGAAACTAGATGACTTTCTGGAACTTCACTTCTTTTCCCAGCTCTAGACGCCAGTTTGCATCCTGTCACACAGCTCTGCACCTGCTTTGTGCTTCTGTCTCTGCCAGGAGGTTTGCTTTGCTCTGCTCAGACTATTTTAGCTACTGTCTTTTAGTCCTAGTTCATTGTCCCAGGAAAACAATCTAATTGGATTAGTTTAAGCCTGACATCTACCATGATTCATTTAGCCATAAACAGGTATGTGGCGTCACATGTGCCCTCCCATTCACTGGGGCTATGAGAACCAGGAGGAGAGGCTTAGGTCAGACTCTCCAAGAAAGGGGTAAGGGCAGTAGTGAGAACATGACTGTGGAGAAACAAGTGGGAATTTGTATTATCGCTTCCCCCATTAGAAGCAATATTCTCCAGAACCTGGCTACAGACTACTCAGAGAATATATTTTTCATATTTAGATGTTTCTATAAAGGCTTCTCCTGGGTCAATCCATTTCTGAAAGTTTTTAGGACTTAACGATAGGCTTTGGAAAGGCAACTCAATCAGACCCTGAGTTGTACAGTAGGAGAGAGGAAAAGAACATGGCTTACCTATTAAATGGGTATTTGAGGGCTCTCTCTTGATTAAATGGTGATTTTTTTTTTTTTTTTTTGCCTCAGAAGTTCTGTTTTAGGCATATTCATAATGTCTGAGGCTTGAGGCTTTCCCTGAATGTTTTGGAAATCAGAGATGGAAAACTTAAGTGGATAGTGCTGGCCATGATCCAACGCATGCTAGTGCAATGCAGAGGGGGAAATTGTCATTTTATACCACAACTGAACGGAACAACTTCTGCCTTCCCATGGAGAACACAGGGGTGGGAATGGGGCATAATTTATTTAATTGAAGGAATAAATCTCTTCACTGTTCCTTTCTCTTGCAGAAAGAGATGGAGTAGGAAGAAAGAGTGACCCTCAGATTTAGATGGCATTTGGTTTAGCAGAATACATTCGTGGGACTTTGGATTTAAAAAGAGTTTATGCACTGAGTATGGTGTATGGAGATTTAACACAGCTAAAGTGAATTATTTTGCATAAGAAAATGAAAGGTATTTAAAGTTTTTGCTACTGTGAGAGAAGAGGCAGATAAGAAAATAGAGGGAAACAGGGAGAGAGGAAAGCTCTGGAACATAGGAAAGAGTCAGAGTTTTCTAAATTAGGGGTTTCCAATATTCTGTTATTTGGCTACAATATAAATCCCACTCATTGCTGCAAACATCAGTCAAATCAGTGTAACTGACTTGAAGGAGTATTTTTATTTGCTAGTATGTGTTTGGTGGGGAGTGTATTTCATTGTGTATGTAAATCATGGAAGGAGGCTGGATTTCAAATCTTGTTTTGAGTGGTAGAGAATAGGGAAATAATATGAAGCACAGTTAGACGATTCACTAATGAAAATAACAGAAAAAGCAGGAGCTAACAGTCATAGGTGATTTGGAAATCTTTTAAATCCTCACTATTGCTTTTTGCAGCAATTTTTACATTGCAAAGAAGGCCACACCACTATATAACCCCTATCCCATATGCTCTTTTTCCAATGTAAAGTTGACATTGCCGTCAAGAAATAGAGTCTATGTTCCTTCCCACAGACATTTTTGTTTAACTTTTATTTTAAGTTCAGGGGTATATGTGCAGGTTTGTAATGTAGGTAAACTTGTGTCATAGGGGTTTGTTGTACAGATTATTCTGTTTTTAACAAACAACATCTTTTCTAGGAAAACTTAGGTTCAGGGGATTGCTATATAGGTAAACTTGTGTCGTAGGGGTTTGTGGTATAGACTATTTTGCCATCCAGGTATTAAGCCTAGTACTTATTAGTTATTTTTCCTGATCCTCTACCTCCTCCCACCCTCCACTTCTGACAGGCCCCAGTGTCTGTTTGAATCTTGCAGATCTTTGTAAGAGCCTTGACCAATAGAATGGGGTATAAGTGAGGCTGCATGGTTTCTGAGGCTTGGTCAAAAAGGCAACACGGCTTCTGTCTGGCTCTTTCTTGCTTCCTCTCACGATGCCTGCTCTTGGAACAGTGCCACCCCTACGTGAGGAAGTCCATGTAACATGGAAAGGCCATGTGTTTGTATGCTGACCAGCAGCCCCAGCTGGGCACCCAGCCAGCATTAACCACTAAAAATGTGGGCAAGCAAAAGCCTTCTGACAATTCTAGTTCCCAGTCTTGGAGTTTTGCAGCTGAGAGGCCATACATCAGGTAACACAAGCAGGCCATCTCTATCGTATCCTGACTGAATTCCTGACTCAAAAAAAAACTGTGGGAAATGATAAATAATTATTGCTGTAAGCCTCCACAGTTTGGGATGATTTGTTATGCTACAATAAATAAATAACACATCCTCACTTCCAGGATTTTTAGAAAAAATAAGAACTTTGTGATGAAATTTGGACTAATTCTATTTAAAGCATAGAGACTTGGGTCATATCCATTTTCATGGCACTTTTTAGATTTCAAGTACTATTCTTTGTACTTCAAGGGTTCTTTAGCCTGAAAGACAAAGGCTCTCAGGGCGAAGGAGAGGTGGGGGAGAAGTTGGTTCATCTTTCAGGAATAAAAAGGCAAACTTCAAGGATAGCCAATGAGAAAACAAGTGGCTTGACACACTGAATAATTCCTCTAGATTCAGCTATTTACTAACCATGTGATTAAAAATTTACTTTGGTTTTTGCCTCAGTTTCTTCATTTGCAAAATGAGGCTAATTATATTTAAAATGATAAGGATTTACAGAGAAAATGTATATAAAGTGTTTAGCTTTGTGTCCAGTACAAAATAAGCATTCTATAAATGTCATTAATAATATGCTTAGCATAGCATCTAATACTAGCTAATGGCTTAATAAATGGTAGCTGTGATTACTGTAGTACTCCAAATATTTACTGTAACATATTAACCCATATCACTAAATTCCCTGGCTAATGTTCCTGGAATATCCACATGTAGAGGACAAAAAGTTCTACAGTATATGGAACTGGCAGCTTATCAGTGTGATTAATAAATTCATCATAAAATTGAATCCATTCAAAATGTCCTAACCTAAAGCACTTTGTTAGTTATCAGCCTTAAAAGGCATTGATTCATCCCTGCATGTGTTGGAGTATAAATGGCAAACCTCAAAGATGTGATCATATATTCTGCCAACCTTGGAACAAATTCATAACTTGGAGAATCTGTGTTTCAAATTAGACTCTTACATTTTGAGTATTTAATTTCATTTATACTTAACTATATGAAACGTTTGACTCTTCTGTGAAATAGAGCTGAAAATAGATTCTCTGGGCATCTGATAGTTCTAAATTAACTCTGAATATAATATTTTGATGAGTAAAACAGAGAAAAACCAGAAATTTCCCATAAAATACACAATAAGTAGCAAACTCAAGTAAGTGGGTATAGGACAACAAAGAACCACATGGCTTTCTTTTCTTTTGACCGTCTCGCTCTGTCATCCAGGCTGGAGTGCACTGGCATGATCTTAGCTCACTGCAACTTCTGCCTCCTGGGTTCAAGCAATTCTCATGCCTCAGCCTCCTGAGTAGCTGTGATTACAGGCATGTGCCACTACACCTGGCTAATTTTTGTATTTTTAGTAGAGACGGAGTTTTGCCATGTCGGCCAGGCTGGTCTGAAACTCCTGGCCTCAAGTAATCCACCTGCCTCGGCCTCCCAAAATTCTGGGATTACAGGTGTGAGCCACTGTGACTGGCCCCACATGGCATTTTTAAATAGACTTCTTTCAAGCTCTGAGTCAACTCATGGTAAGAACGTTTCATTGTTCCATGGTATCAGAAAGAAGCAACCCCCAGACTATAGGTGACACTCTCAATAGACTTATCAAATACATAGTCACAGTAGTGACTCAGGCTCCCAACGTTCTGGGATTATAGGTGTGAGTCAGTGTGCCTGGCCCTACATGGCATTTTTTAATAGACTTCTTTCAAGCTCTGAGTAAACTCATGGTAAGAATGTTTCATTGTTCTGCAGTATAAGAGGCAACCCTCCAGACTATAGGTGACACTCTCAATAGACTTATCAACTACATAGTCACAGTATCTCCCCTTAAAATCCCTATGGGGACTCTTGTCATGAGCGGACTCTTGTCATGAGAAAAGGAGCAGGGATGATGTACTTACTCCCTAAGGTAATTTGTGTTGTGTATAAATTCCTGCTTTAGCAAATTTTGTAATCTGAAATTTTAATTTCCTTAAGTGGAAATCTTCCTAAGATTACCTCATATATTCTGCACGTTGGGGAAAAGATACACTAGGTGATTATTTGACTCGACTATTCGATTCAAATTGTCAGTTATGCTTAACTTTATCACCCAGGTGGACCGCAACAAAATGAAAGTTAGTGAAGATGTCTGTGGGGAACAACTTTGCATTATTCCTGATCTCAAGGAGGAAACAATCAGCCTTTCAACATTTAAGCATGATATCAACTGTAGTTGTCTCATTTTGTTCTGTTTTATTGATGTCCCTTCTCCATTTGAGGAAGTTTCCTACTATTCCTAGTTTGCTGAACATGTTTTAGCTTGAATGAGTGATGAATTTTGTCAGGCACACAAACATCTACTAAAATAATCATGTGGTTTTTCTCCTTCATTCTATTAATATAACTGCCTGAGAAATTTGCTAATTTGGTTTTGTAAATATGTGTCTACCTTTAGAAAGAGACTCTCTCTTACTCACCTTTTATCCCTAAACCTGGCGTGTTTAAATGAATGAATAATAAATGTTAAATGAATGAATAAATGACCCTATGCATATAAAAAATCTATGGCCTTATATTTCTGTTTGCTAATTTTAAGACCTTCCTATACAAGTAGTGATAACCTCAGTAGTAGTAATCTGCATGACAAACGTAAGTTTGTAATCTGCATGACAAGTAGCAATCTGCATGACAAACGTAAGTTTGGGAAAAGACTTTAAAAAAATTTTTTGCTTTTTATTTAATCATATAAAGTTCAGTTGATATATATGTGGGGTAGAGCGGGTGGCTAGTTCAGCAAGAAGACTCTGCTCCACAAATAATCTGGAAATTCAAACTGATAGAAGGTTTGCTATTTTCTTCTTGGTGCTTTTGATGTTATCCTCAGCAAGAAAATACAGCTAAGCAATGGGCTTACAGGAGGTATAAAGGATATTGGATTTTGTTTTTTAAGGCTAGGCCCATAAGTGGTATGCTTAATTTTGTTCATATTTTACTGGCCAGAATTCTGTGGGTATGCCTGTGTAGATGCAAGGAAAGCTGGGAATGTAGTCCTAGCTGGGCAGCTTTTTTCCTCTAGAACTACAGTAAAGCAAAGAAGCATGAATCTTTGGCGGGCAGTTAGTTATCTTTGCCTCATATGGGGGAAAATAAAGCAATATTTATTAGGAACTCATTTAAGGTCAGGGAGTGGGCTACATGTACGCTATACTTTCTTTGTTACAACGCACGTTTCTCAAACTATGTCCAGCAGAGCATTACTGTTTTACACCATTGATAGTTTTTGAGAAGTAGGTTAGCATGGCCAAAGATGTTGAAGAAATATTATTTTAAACATATTTTAACAAGTTTATTTTTCTGTTGAAGAAATATTAAACATATTTTAACAAGTTTATTTTTCTTCAGGACTTCTCAAGGTCCTTAGTATATTAATATGCCTTTTTGACTCTCCAAGAATGAACAGAATATAGAGCATTTCCAAACCTGATTTGGCTGCAAATTACCTAGAGCACTATAGGACTCAGTTTGAGAGATTTTAGGAATATGGATATTTAAAAATAGCATTTAATTAAAAAGTTATACTTTTCAAGGTTCCCAATCATCACTCATTTCACTTATTTTTATAAAGAAAGTATGATGATTCTATCTGGGAAAGAAATTACTTTCTACAAAGCCAGGCTGGGTGTGCTTGAGCAGAGGGGAGCTGTTCTAGCCAAAGGAAGGCTTATGTTTCCAGGGCTCCTGTGGTGCCATCCTTAGGCCTAGAGTTATAGAGTCATTGACTATCTTGCCTAGGGAGAACATTAAAGATGTATATGAACTGCAGCCCAGAATCTGTATCCTGTTTTGCCTGGAGAGAAAGAGGAGGAAGTCTTCCAAGCACCAATCCATCATTAGCATCCCTGTTTCCTTTCTTCCTTTAGCATAGATTCTTTGGACCATAAAATATCCATCATGTTTTCATCATTAAGGGAAGCATGGCTTTGTTAAACGTAGAGATATTCTACTCAGACAGGATTCATTTCTATCTTAAAATGGCTCTTTTATTTATTTATTTGAGATGGAGTCTCCTTCTGTTGCCCGGGCTGGAGTGCAGTGGTGTGATCTGGGCTCACTGCAACCTCCACCTCCTGGGTTCAAGCGATTCTCCTGCCTCAGCCTCCCGAGTAGCTGGGACTACAGGAGCATGCCACTACGCCTAATTTTTTGTATTTTTAGTAGAGATGGGGTTTCACCATGTTAGCCAGGATGGTCTTGATCTCCTGGCCTCGTGATCTGCCTGTCTCGGCCTCCCAAAGTGCTGGGATTACAGGTGTGAGCCACTGTGCCTGGCCCAAAATGACTATTCTTATTTAAAACTTTGGAAGCTTTGAAAGCTACTGTTGGTAAAAATATGTTCATACTTTGGTAACTCCAGAAATTATATGTATGAGTGATTTAGGAGTGGTGAGTTAATGGAAGGGACAAGAGAGGGGATGTGAAGTTGTATATACTTAGCATGTTTTATTAGATTGGGGGAAGTATCAATTATCCATAGCAGTGAATAAAAATGGCATGGAGGAAAGGATGAGAAAGGCAACAATGGGGCAGGAGCAAGACTAGAAGCTCTCCCATGCCTTCCTGAGTTCCTATAGTTCATATATACAAACTACAGCAAGGAGATGGATAAGGAGAGGGAAGAGGGTTGCAGAGAGAGTATGGAAACAATAGCAGGACCGGGAAAGAAAAATGAAGAGAGGTCACTCTCTTTTTATCAAGTAGTTGTGGAGCAGGAAAAGGCTTTAAAGGCCACATCGTCCGATTTCCGCGAAAATAGCCTCTATCTTTTATTGATATTCTTTCAGCTCCCGATCATTTGCTTCCAAAGACAGGGAACTTAGGCAGTTCTCAAAGTAGCTCATTCAATTTTTAAACAACTCTAATTGCTAGAGGGTTTGAGTGAGTTCTCACAAGATCCAATAGTTTTACAAGGGGCTCTTCCCTCTTCGTGCCTCACTCATCTCCCTTTTGCCGCCTTGTGAAGAAACCGCTTACTTCCCTTTCCTCCAGGCTTGTAACTTTCGTGAGGTCTCCCAGCCATGTGGAACTGTGAGTCAACTAAACTTCTTTCCTTTATAAATTACCCAGTCTTGGGCTGTTCTTTACAGCAGTGTGAGAACAGACTAATACAAGGTTCTTATATTAGTTAAAATATCCCGCAGTGCCTAGTTCTGTCTCCTTACCTCCAGAAAGATGTCTGAAAGTCTTCAACAAGACTGTCTTAAATATTTAAAGAGAGTAAGCACAGTAAGCACGGATGTGCTAATTTTTTTCTTTTTCTTCTCCAAATATCACCAAGCCTGTCACATATTTCTCAGATATAAAGATTTGAGAAGCCTTTCCCACTGCTGTCACTTTCCTCTGGATATGTCAGGTATTCAATGTCCTTCTTAAAATTTAGTATGACATAAATACGGTAAATGTACAATTTGTAATAATGCTGTTGCATCTAAAGACAGCACTTTCAGGGAACTAGGACCTTTTGAGATTTATCAATGTTAATGTTCCTTGGGGAAGTTAAATGATCAGAATTTTGTATATTGGGATAGGAATTTTGTATATTGAAGTGGCAGCTGTTTTTCTGTAAAACAACAGTAAAGAAGGGCATGAATGTTTGGTGGGCAGATTATTTTTGCCTTGGAAGGGAAAAGAAAGTTATATTTATTAAGTACCTATTTAAGGTCAGGTATTGGGCTACATGTATGCTACCCTTCTTAAACTATGTCCAGCAGAGCAATGATGTCTTATGCTGTTGATGGTCTTTGAGAAAAAGGTTGATATGGCCAAATAAATTGAAAAGAAAGAACCAGCAGTAGCCACTAGAACTGTTAACTTAGGAAATGTGTCTGTCCTATATTCTCAATCCTGCTGGATGCCCCTCCCTGTGCTTCCTCCCACATCCCAACAGGTTGTATTCTCTGCTCAAGGTCCCCACAACCACTTCTCATCTGACACTGGAATTTCCCAGTGATCTTAGTAGGGAAACATTCTGAAGCCACACACACTTCAGCTCCAATGCCCAGTAGTTTGAAAGAGAGAGAGAATTGTTGTTTAAAATTAAAACTAACCACTGGATAATTCTTCCTTCCAATTGTTATTCCCAACAATGAGAAAGTAAACCATCTTATTGCTCTTTTGCTCCGGGCTTTGTGGGTTGGGAAGAAAACTAGAGTAAATGCATCTTTGGAAATCCAAAAGCAAGCCCATGATAGAGTTGGGCATAAGCACTGGAGAAAGTTCAGTTACAATGGATGAGAGCTGGAGATATTCATAACTGACTCTCATTAGCATTATTATTTTTGCCACAGAAGGCGGAAACAAGTATTGGAGAGAGAAAAGAAAGGAGGGCTTGAAAAAAAAGGTGAAGAAACCAGGCATGTAGTTAAAGCCATAATTTCCAAATGCATTTTTTATTCTGCACATTAGTCAGTAAAATATTTTTGAGCATGTTCTTCAAATAGATGTATATTTATTTTAAAATTTTGTAAATACACTTATTGATCTGATATTGGTAAAGCTTAAATTTCTTACTTATTTCTTACATTAAAAATAAATATCAGGCCAGGCATAGTGGCTCATGCCTGTAATCCCAGCGCTTTGAAAGACTGAGGATGGGGGATTGCTTGAGGCCAGGAGTTTGAGACCAGCCTAGGCAACATTGTGAGACCCTATCTCCACAAAAATAAAAACAATTAGCTGGGCATGGTGGTGCACACCTGTGGCCCCAGCTACTTTGGAAGCTGGAAGATTGTTTGAGCCCAGGAGGGTGAGTCTACTGTAAACCATGATTGCGCCACTACCCTCCAGCCTGGGTAATAAAGCAAGACCCTATCTCAACAACAACAAAAATCCAAAGAAAAAAGAAAAGAAAAGAAAAGAAATATTAGCAAAAGTTCTAATATTGTGCTCTTGAGCCCAGTGGATTGTAATGCAACTCCTGATGGTGTCTTCACCTTACTTTTGTAGGTTCAATGGGCCAAAATGGCCAAAATATTTATGATCAAAAATGTCTAATAGAAATTGTTTGCATTTCTGGTATAGGAAATCTTCCTGTATTCTCAATATCTTCATTAAATCTCTCATATATACAAATACTTTGGATGAAGTGTTGGGGGAGTGTGTGTGTATTTGTGTGCATATATATGTGGAAATTAGGGAGAGAAGCTGAGCTGTGTCTTTGCTGACATTGTGTGATGTAAAAACAGAAGACACATGGAACAATGAGAAATCCATGAAAATGAAAATTCAAGCCAGAACATGAAGTCAGAACTGACTGGGAAGAACATAATTCAGTCTCACATGCACCAAGAATTCCTGGAAAAACCAGAGAGACAGCCAGGTGTTCACTTCACATGGAATGGAAGTTGAATGAATTTGATTTGAATCTCAAAGGACAGGCATCATAGATAATATCTGGGCTACATAATCACATTTCAAAAGTACACACATGGTGATGGTTAATTGTATGTGTCCACTTGACTGGGCAATGGGGCACCAGATATTTGGTCAAACATTTTCAGTGGTTTCTGTGAGAATGTTTTTGTATGAGATTAACATGTAGATCTGTGGACTGACTAAAGCAGATTGCCTTCCCTAATGTGGGTGGGCCTCATCCTATCAGTTGAAAGCCTAAAAATAACAAAAAGCTGACCCTGTCCTGATTAAGAGTGAGTTCTTCTGCATAATAGTCTTTGAATTGGATCTTCAGCTCTTCCTGCCTGACATCAGCTCTTCATGGCTCTACAGCAGCTTCCAGCCTTCGGACTCCAAGTGGGACACTGGCTGGGCAGATTTTGGACTTGCCCACCTCCATAACTGTGTGAGCCTATTCCTTATTCTAAATCCCTTTGTGTGTGTATATAAATACGCATATATGCATATGTGTGTGTGCATGTATATACATATATATGTGTGTGCCTGTGTATGCATGTGTATGTGTGTAAAACATTGGTTCTGTTTCTCTAGGGAAGCATCATACACATACCCAATTTAAGCCTTTTTTCTTTCTCTTGACAAATTTCAGAAAAAGATGTTATTAAACACATTGTGGAAAAAATTGACTTTGTTTTCTCAATTAAACTACTACATTTAATGATGCATGTGGAAGTTTCCACTTAAACATAGTTTTAATGTGTATTATTCCACTTAAATAGAGGCAGAGTAAAGGTCTATATTCATGTTTTATCTCCAGAATAAAAATTATTAGTGCTGCATGTACATTTTATGATAGACTTATCTTTGACAAATTTCTTAGCTTGATTTTATTAAGCCCATATTTTTTCAGAGAAGCTTGGGGGCTCTAGGCAGGGATATGCCACTGTTTGCTCTTATTCATGTTATAACTGGTCTATACTTTCTCTACCATGGGTAAAGAACATAGACCCCCATGGTTGCTCTCATTGTACTTTCAGTATTGCCGTAGATTCTAACGTTGAGGAGGACTCTATTAATAATATGAGATTATTAGCAGCTTTTATTGACCCTCTTTGTCATTCATCTTTTGGCAAGAATTAGTCTTGAGCCAAACCACATGAGCTCATGTGAAATTACTAACAGAAAAAATAGGCAAACAATTATAAGATCTTAGGGCTATAGGCAATGAAAGAGCTTCTTTGTAATGACATAAAACTCAAAACACATAAAGGACAAGATTTGTAGATTTGACATGAACAAAATAAATTTATATAGAGGAGAAAATATAAACAAAATTGAAAGGCAAATTGCACCGTAGGTAAACAATGTGCAACATATATGACAGCCATCAAGTGGTTTTCTTTATAGAGAAAGAACATTTATGAGCACATAATAAAGACCATGTTGATAGAAAAATGAGCAAAGACCACAGTTAATTCACAAAATCAGAACTACAAATAATCAATACACATGATAAGTTTTGAATTTTTCTTGTAAAGATATACAAATATCAGATTTTTTTGAATTGACAAAAATAAAAGAGAATTACAAAATCCAGAACATCCTAAATATATGAAAAAACAGGAACTCCCATACCCTACTGGTGAGTCTTTAAGTCTTACTAAACTTTCTGGAGGAATTTTCACCCTATACTTCAAAAACCTTAACATTCTTTTTTTTGTATTCATCTTGGTACTGCAATTCCTCTTCTAGAGATTCGCCTTTGGAAAATAATCAGAACAATTATACATAAATATTTGTTCAGGAATGTTTACCTACTGGGCACAGTGGCTCACACCTGTAATCCCAGCATTTTGAGAGGCCAAGGTGGAAGGTTCACTTGAGTCCAGGAGTTCAGGACCAACCTGAGCAGCAGAATGATATTATGCCTCAAAAATAATCATAATTTTAAAAAGTTTCTCCTATCGTGTTTAAAATTACAACAAGCTGGAAACAAATTAAGTGCAGAATATAGAAAAGTAACTAAATTAGTTATGGTAGAGCCATACATTGAAACACAAGGCTGTCATTAAAATAAGGATCTAGTTATTCATTTATTGCATGGGAAGTTATTTAGGATATATTGTCAAGTACAACTGACACTTGAACAACACAGGTTTAAGTTTGGGATGCAAAACCACATATACAGAGGGCCAACTTTTCATATCCGTAGGTTCAGCAGGGCCAATTGTGGGACTTAAATATGCACATATTTTGGTATATGTGCAGGGTCAGGGAGCGTCCTGCAGCCAATGCCCCAGTATGCTGAGAGATGACTGTAATAGAAGATTATTAAATTGTTTATAGCAATTGTTTATTGTTTTTGTAACCGACAAATGAAAATTATATATTTTTGGAGTGGAACATGATGTTTTGATATATGTATGCACTGTGGAATCATTAAATCAAACTAATTAACGTATCCATTATTTCACATACTTACCACTTTTTTGTGGTGAGAAAATGTAAAATCTGCTCTCAGCAGTTTTCAAGTATACAATGCATTGCTATTAACAATAATCAACACATTAGACAAGAGATTCCTTGAAATTATTCCTCCTAACTGGAATTTTATATCCTTTGACCAACATCTCCCCAGTCCTCACCACCATCTTCCCCCCGGTAACCATCAATAAACTCTCCGCTTCTATAAGTCTGATTTTTTTTTTTGATTTTGACATCATTTGTGAGAAACATGACCTCATTTTGACAAAAACTTTGTTTGTTTGTTTTTTGAGACAGGATCTCACTCTGTCACCCAGGCTGGAGTGCAGTGGTGACATGTCAGTTCACTGCGGCCTCGACCTCCTAGGCCCAATGATCTTCCCTTCTCAGCCTCCCAAGTAGCTAGGACTATAGGTGTGTACCACCATGCCCACCCGGCTAATTTTTGTAGAGACAGGGTTTCGCTATATTGCCCAGGCTAGTCTCAAACTCCTGGGCTCAAGCAATCTTCCCGCCTCCACCTCCCACAGTGTTGGGATTACAGGCATGAGCCATGGCACCCTGTGACTTAAATTAAATGTGCTGTTTATTCATTCTTTTAGATATACTACCATTATCTCTGTATTAACCATTTAAAAAAATGTCTAATTGGGCTATGTTTCAAACTGCCTGTTTTATTGAGTTAGCCAGGTCTCAGACTCTGTTATTTGATTTTTAAAATGGGGATAAAATAATTCCCACTTCAAAGGATTGTTATAGGCATTAAATGAAAAAAGTCCCTACAATTACCTGGTAAAAAGGAAACAGTATATAGTTATAAACTATCATCAATGTTGTTATTACCACATAAATAATTCGCTTTAGACCTAGGTGTGAAGAAACTATTTGTTTCTCAGGAAGAACAAATGTATTAGAATATGTATATTTTGACCAGCTGACAATAAGAAATTCACATATAATTGATAGCTTAGAGCCCATTCTATAGCCCAGGTTTTATAATCGTATAAGCTCTTGTAGCCTGCATGAATGCATACTAACCTGCTATCCTGACAGTCTCATTCTACTAGTCACATTTTATTTATTTTCAAATCTGTGTTGTCTTATTTAGATTCTGATACACTGCCTTAAATAGCCTATATAGAATGACACAGGCCATAGTTAAGAACAAATTAACCCAACCTAACAAAGTGATTGAAAGAGGTTTAATATATGTTTTGCTATCAACATGTTAAAAGAAAATAATTGTAAAGATTGTATAGTTTAAACTTGGATGCACAATAAAAAATACATGGTCTGATTTCTTACAAAAGGACATGGTTTTAACAAGCCAAATAACAACTAGAATTTTCCTTTTGCAGGACCCATGTGCAAAAAGAATGAAGAAGTTTTCTCAAGACACTTTGCTTTTATAAATAGTATCTATCATACTTTGAAAAAGAAAAATGGCTAGATGCGACAGAATCCGTAGAAAAAAATCATTTTGGCAATCTTTGAGCATCCAAAAATAACAGAAAGAAGAGAGAAGAAAAGACAGAGAGATGAGAAAATAGAAATAAATTGGTTGAATTAAATGAACAAACAAAATTTATTTCTGCTGGTGATTCAACCATGACTTAGCTTTATGTGTGTCATTTCAAATGTGGCTGGCACTTGGTTAAATTGGCACATATTAAAGCCACATCAGGATGGGAAAATTTTTTTCTGATGACGTTTCTTTTTATTTGGTGGTTCTTTGTTATTTCTAGTTTTTCTGGCTCTTGGAAGTTGAACATCACTATGCAAAGGATACAGATGGGCCTTTGGAAGGAATAGGGGACATGTCGTACTAATTAAAAATTATAACCAGGCATGACAAATGACAGAACTCTCCACAAGTCACCCAGTAAACTAGGTGCTGTAAACTCTCAAATGAAACATGGGCATTTCCCAACTGTATTGCCTTTTTTACATTTTGAGATGTTAGGTTTTAGGAACTGCGTAAGTCAGGCTCCTCAAGAGAAACAGAATCAATAAGATATATATAGATATATAAGAGGAGACTTATTATGCAAATTGGCTTATGCGATTATGGAGGCTGAGAAGTCCCACAACGTGCCATCTGCAAGCTGGAGAACCAGGAAAGCAGCAGTGTAATTCAGTCTGAATCTGAAGGGGTAGGGGAGGAGCGATAAGGTGTAAGTCCTGGAGTCCAAAGGCCTGGGATCCAGGAGTTCCAATATCCAAAGGCAGGAGAAGATAATTGTCTCAGTTCAAGAAGAGAGAGAATTTACCCTTCCTCTGCCTTTTTCTTCTATTCAGGATCTCAACAGATTGGATCATGTACACCCACATTGGTGAGGGTGGGCCTTCTTTACTCAGTCTACTGATTCAAACGCTAATCTGTTCTGGAGACACAGTCACAAACACACTCAGAGATAATGCTCTACCAGCTAACTGGGCCGACTTTAGCCCAGTTAAGTTGACATATAAAATTAACCATCACAGGAGCCCTCCTCACTCCCTAGCATAATGCTTTACGCTCAGTGAATGCTAAGGAAAGTTGATGGCACATATCTACTTTAAAAAATTTCTGACTGGGCACAGTGGCTCATGTCTGTAATTTAGCACTTTGGGAGGCCAAGGCAGGAAGACATCTTGAAATCAGGGGTTCAAGACCAGCATGAGTAACAAAGCAAGACCCTATCTCTATAAAAAAAAAAAAAAAAATTATAGCCAGGTGTGGCGGCATAAGCCTGTAGTCTCCCAGCTACTCGAGAGGCTGAGGTAGAAGTACCACTGGAGCCAGGAGGTCAAGACTGCAGTGAGCTATGACCATGCTTAGCCTGGGTAACACAGCAAGACCCTATGAGAAGAAATAAAGTTAATGCAGTGTTTTCATTCAGAATTCAATATAAAAGTTCAATTGAATTTAAAACAATGAGATACAAGTAAACTTCTGCCAGATTGCCAAAATCTAAAACACTCACAACATAAATGCTGGGAAGGACGTGGAACAACAGGAACTCTCATTCATTTTGCTGTTCAGAACGCAAATGGTGCAGTCACTTGGGAAGACAGTTTGACAGTTTCTTACAAAACTAAACATACTTTTACCATACAGTCCAGTAAATGGGCTTCTTGGTATTTACCCAAAGGAGTTAAAAACTTATGTCTCCATAAAAACCTGCACAAGGATGTTCAATTAACAGCAGCTTTACTCATAATTGTCAAAACTTGGAAACAACCAAGACTTCCATCAGTATGTACACAGATAAATAAACTAGGGTATATCCAGACAATGGAATACTAGTTAGTGCTAATAAGAAATTAGTTCTTCAACCATGAAAAGACACGGAGGAAACTTGCATGCATATTACTAAGTGAAAGAAGCCAATTTGAAACAAGTACATACAATATGATTTCAGCTACATGCCATTCTGGAGAAGGCAAAACTGTGGAAACAATAAAAAGAAATCAGTGGTTGCCAGGGCTTTGCTAAGAGGTGAGAGGGATGAATAGGTGAGTACAGAGGATATTTAGGGCTGTGAAAATACTCTGTATTAAGCTATCATGACGGATATCTGCCATTACACATTTGTCCATATCCGTAGAATGTGCAGCACCAAGAGTGAACCCTAATGTAAACAATGGCTTTTGGTGATAATGATGTGTCAGTGTAGGTTCATCAGTTGTAACAAATGCATCACTCTGCTGGTTGTTTTTGGTCACAGAAGCCGTTTTGTATATATGGGGGTCAGGGGATACATGAAAAAAATCCCTGTAACTGCCTCTTCATTTTGCTGTGAATTTAAAGCTGCTCTTAAAAAAAAAAAAAAAAAAAAAAAAAGAAGCCTGAAAAATGTGATGTGAATGAATTGTCTTCGTCTTAAAACAGTTAACTAGTTTAAGTATCTTTGATTCAGGTAACATTATAATGACTTATACAAAGGGACATTGATATTCTTCCATATTGTGTTTCTATTTTGCTTTCTTTTAATCTTTCTGCTTCATACAAATAAATGGGGAGGCATAGATGGTTCATTACTAGATGTAAACATAAGAATCAATAAAATGAAAATGTCAGTGGCTATGAAGTGGAATGGCTGCCTCAGGTGTATATTCTACTCCAGACTGTGATTCCTGTAGGAAACTTCAAGATGATTTTGCTGACTCTGCTTTACAAGGAAAGACTGCAAAGCAGAATGTAGTGGAAACTTGGCCTTCATTTGGCAAACTCTTATATAGTTCAGACAAATTAAGTATCTTTCTCTAAAAAAAGTCCTAGACTATTAGGTGATTTTATATTTAATGAAATGTAATTTCATTACCAAATAAATTGCTACCAATAAATCCTGAAAAGACAACACTCTTTCACTGTGTTTCATATCTACCTTTACTCCAGACAAGTGGACTATTAGCTAAGCCTTAGAAATGTCTTACTTACAAATAATTTCCGAAGTAAATAACACCCTTTGCCTGATTTAGAATTTATGTACCCATAAGTAACTGTGTCCTCTAGGCAGCCTTAAATCAGAAATAACTGGTATTAAGCCTAAGGTTTTATTTCTTAGTGGGAGTATGAAGCCAATCTCAGACTTTCATGCAAACATTTGCTTATGCAATACAACAGCAGATTAAAAGCATATAGGAAATTTTGGCAGTAGAAACAGTAATACAAAAAAGGGAGAAAACAAAAGAGAAAGAATTTGAAGGAATTGTATTCTGGGATTAATTATCCTAGGGCAATTAGTCTTCTTCAACATGTGTCAACCCCACATGGGATTTAACAATGATAATGTCAAATTTTCCGGGAAACAAACACATCCCATGCTCATGGGTGGGTAGAATCAATATTGTGAAAATGACCATACTGCTAAAAGCAGTCTACAAATTCAATGCAATTCCCATCAAAATACCACCATCATCATTCTTCACAGAACTAGAAAAGAAATCTTAAAAGTGGTATTGAACCAAAAAAGAGCCTGCAGAGTCAAAGCAAGACAAAGCAAAAAGAAGAAATCAGGAGGCATCACATTACCCAGATTCAAACTATACTATAAGGCCATGGTCACCAAAACAGCATGGTACTGGTATAAAAATAGGCACATAGACCAATGGAACAGAATAGAGAACCCAGAAATAAAGACAAATACAACCAAGTATTAGTGAAAAGGAAACACTTTTACACTGTTAGTGGGAATGCAAACTAGTACAACTATGGAAAATAATGTGGCGATTTCTTAAAGAACTAAAAGTAGACCTACCATTTGATCCAGCAATCCCACTACTAGATATCCACCTAGAGGAAAGAAGTCATTACACGAAAAAGATACTTGCACACCCATGTGTATAGCAGCACAATTTGCAATTGCAAAATATGGAACCAGACCAAATGCTTATCAATGAGTGGATAAAGAAACTGTGATATATATATACATACATACATACACACACACACACACACACACACACACACACACA
>NW_012118099.1:1286414-1327712 GCF_000951035.1 Colobus angolensis palliatus
ACACACACACACACACACACACACACACACACATACACACACACACACCATGGAATACTACTCGGCCATAAAAAGGAACGAAATAATGTCATTTGCAGCAACCTGGATGGAATTGAAGACTATTATTCTAAATGAAGTAACTCAGGAATGGAAAATCAAACATTGTATGTTCTCATTCATATGTGGGTCCTAAACTATGAGGACTGAGGATGCAAAGGCATAAGAATGATACATTGGATTTGGGGGACTCAGGGGAAAGAGTTGGGGGTGACAAGGAATAAAAGCCTACACCTTGAATACAGTGTACACTGCTTGGGTGATGGGTGCACTAAAGTCTCAGAAATCACCACTAAAGAACTTACTCATGTAACCAAACACCACCTGTTCCCCAAACAACTATTGAAATAAAAAAATAAATAACTAATTAAAAAAAATTTTCCAGGAAATGTTAAGATATGTACAGCGTACTCTATTGACAAAGGTATGAAATTATAAAAAATCAATTTTCAAAGGTATGAAATTATGAAAAATCAATTTTCAAAGGTATGAAATTATAAAAAATCAATTTCCAAAGATTTTTGTACTTAATTTTTAGAATGGGACTTAAATGATTTTATTTTCCATTTCTCTATGATCTTATATGAATAGAAATTTACTTTAATCTTATTTGTTAGAATTAAATTTGACCTGCCTTTCAAAATTCAGCTATGTTAAAAAAAAAAAAAAGATAGTAAGTTGTTCAAATAACAACTATCATTATAATAGCTAGGTCAAAATATCCAAATTAAGTCATTAAATTTAGGGAAAAAACTGAATAATTAATTCCCAGTAATCTGTGCTTAGTGCAAAGTCCCCAGTAATAACTATGTCTGAGAGCTACAAAATGAATAAGTTCTCTGTTTCTTACAGATTGGGGGGTTTTTCTATCAGTTTTCACTTACTGCACTTTTATACATTTCTTTGTTCTCCCCTTACCTAAACTCTACTTTCCTTCTTCCATAAATGTGTTCTATTGAATCGCCTAAAATCTACCTCATGCTATTACTTTCCTTTTTCCGAGAAAACCAGCTTCTCTAAGGAGACTAAAAACCCCATCCTCATCGGGGCCTTAGTGGTTGGAAGGCTCTTCTGACTCGTTGGGGCTGGCAGCTCTCTCATTTCAATCATCTTGTTTAGTGGGCTCATTTCATTTGAAGATGAAACTGGCACAATTTTGTACTCATTTGACATCTGAGACTCTGCAGCCTAGCAGCTCTGCCCTCCTGGCCTTCCCAGTTTAGCTGCAGAGACTCTAAGAGATCCAGCAATATTATCAGCTTTATATTTAGTAAAAGAAAGTATATATTTAAGTGATGAACTCCATAAAATCAAGGGAAGACAAATCATGCAGAACGTTGTACTTGCAAGGTCTGTGCACTTGCTCTAAATTTTTCTTCTTCTCTAGATTCTAGTATCTAAATATACTATAAACGTAAATGTATTAATATTTCTTACAGGATAACAATTGCACTAGTATTCTTCCATCATAATTTTGGAGTGTAAGCAAAAAATGCAAATGCAAGAAAGTAAAATGCCACACTATGAGGACAAGTTGTAAGCTTTTAAATTTTTTTCTTTGACACTTGCATAGTGCCTGGTACTTAATGGGCACTAAATAAATATTTGTTGAATGGATAAATTGATGAATCTCAATTTTCATCTCTAATCTGTACCACAGTCTGTGTATTTGCTACCAGTGATGTTGTTTCAAATCTCTATCTATCTATCTATCTATCTATCTATCTATCTATCTATCTATCTATCTATCTATCTATCTATCTATCTATCTTAGTAGACACTTGTCTTTTCTTGTCTCTTTAGTGAACCTTGTCATTCCCAAGACTCCACTATTCCTTCTTAGCAGTATAGACCCCATTGGTTCTTCAGATTTTCCTTTTATTATCAAATTTAAAATCAGGGACAGCAAAACCTTAACTACAATTTGGTTCTTATTTACTAGTTTGCATTTGTTTATTTGCTTAATGGTTTCATGCAAGGTAACATTGTCTCTGCAATGTGATTTTAAGCTTCTTGAGAACAGTGAAAATGCTACAGACCCTTTTGTATTACCTATGGGTCTGACCAAAATATTAGGCAATTATAGTGGTCATTATACTATGAACGTTTGATTGACTAAGTCAAATGAGTTATCTATTAGCAGTTACTCATTCACTGCAAAATATTTACTGAGCTAGACTATGATACTGTTGTAGGCTTCGAGTAGGCATTTTTTCAAGATATTTTTCTTTTGCTGTGACTAACCTTGTAATCTCTGTCTCACAATATGATGCAAATAAGAATTGCACGAATAAGCAGATGACAGTAGATTTGCCTTAACTCTGCCTTCTCGGCTTAGAGACTTTGGGATGCCAATTAATATAGTGATTGTGATAGGGAGAATAATTATTCTCTAAAGATATTCACATTCTAATCACCAGAACCTGTGAGGATGTTATCTTACGTGGCAAAGAGACTTTGTACATATGGTAAAGCTAAGAATTTTGAGATAGATTATCATGGCCGGGCTCAATATGACCATGAGGGTCCTTAAAAGATGAAAGAAGGAGGCAAAAGAGTCAGAGCAGGACATGTGAGGACAGGAGCTAGAGGTGAGAGGCAAGAGACAAAAAGAAAGAGAGACTGAGAAATTTGAAGCTACTGTACTGCTCGGGAGGAAGGAGTCACCAGCCAAGTAATGCAGTTGACTTCTAGAAGCTAAAAAAGGCTCTTCCATACACAGAGCTTCCAGAAGGCATGCAAGCTGCTGACACCTTGATTTTAGCCCAATAAAAACCATTTCAGACTTCTGACCTCCAGAATTGTAAGGTACAAATTTGTATGGTTTTGAGTTTGTGATCATTTGTTAGAGCAGTGATATGAAACTAATACAGTGGCTAAGAATTCAGGCTTTGCTGTTCAATGACCTGGCTTTGCATCAGTGCTTCTATCTGCACAATGGGAATAATGAAAGCACATACCTCAGAAAATGGTTGCTTAGCTATGCTTGAGTATTAATAAATACGTATTTGTGCTTTGCATTTTGTTTTCAATTGATTTTTAAACGTAGGCTATATGTGTCTTTTATATACTTTTGACCTATTTAATTACTTTTGACCTATTTAACCCTAGAAGGATTAGCTAACTTTTACCAAAACAATTTACTTCAAAGTAATTATACATGAATAGGTTCTTAAACACAAATACAAAATGACTGGATTTCAGAATTAAAGATATAATTTATTTGATTTGAATATTAATAAGAATAGTAACACGAATTTATCTCTTACATAGTTTTTTTTTTTTTTTTTTGAGACAGAGTCTCACTCTGTCACCCAGGCTAGAGTGCAGTGGTGTTATCTCAGCTCACTGCAACCTCTACCACCCAGGTTCAAGCAATTCTCCTGCTTCAGCCTCCCGAGTAGCTGGGACTATAGGCGCCTGCCACTATGCCGGCTACTTTTTTTTTTTTTTTTTTGTACTTTTTAGTAGAGACGGGGTTTTACCATGTTGGCCAGGCTGATCTTAAACTCCTGCCCTCGTGATTTGCCTGCCTTGGCCTCCCAAAGTGCTCGGATTACAGGTGTGAGCCACCACACCTGGCCTGAAATGTAATTTTAAAAGGAATAAACTAGCAGAAAACTTACTGGCATTTTCATTATTTAAAGAATTTCATTAGGATTCAGGACCAAAGGTTCAGACAGTACTTGCTGTATGTCAGTGATTATTAACAGGGTTTCATGTTAGAATCACTGACAGGGCCAGTTTCATGGGCATGCAACTTGTGCCATTGCAGAGAAGGGTCCTGTGTTTGGTTTAATGCTCTGCTGTTGCTTTCTTGAAATTCTTCATCATTTTGTCTTTGAATTTGTTTTATAGTGGAGTCCTATGGAATGACAGTGCATGTGTGGCATGCTGGTCCAGTCATTTCTTGCCTTTCCAATTTGTATGGAACATTCGTGAAGCTCCAATAGCCCAGAATTCCAGTGGAGTTCATGGGAGTTCAGCAAGATTCAAAGTGCACATTGTTGGGGAGATAGATTTAAAAATGAAATTTCCTCCCTATCCAGAAAATCTCTCCACAAAGGTAGAAGAAGAAAAAAAGTGTTATTATTGAATAAGCACTCAATTAGAATGTGATATATGTTATTAGCCAATCTGCTCAAGAAATTGCAAAAACAGAAATCTCTTTTTTTTGTATAACCAAGTGAATACAACCAGTTACATGCAAGTTCTCAAGGTAAACAATAATTAGTCCTCAAGTAAGAGGACTTGACAGCACCATTTGTCATATATAGTTCATCCTAAATTCACTTGGTAACACATCTGTGTTAGCTAATTGGCTTTAGCCAAAGGAAAAAAAAAAAAACTTCCATATATTTACGACAGGAGGTAGTTTTGGAGCAATGCCCTGAAGAAGTTTGACTCCTCCACTCCCACAGAAACTGGGAGATAGGGGTTTGTCTTTGAGAAAGACATTCCTGGGTCATAAAGCTGTCAAAAAAACGTATTTAGTTTTTAAAAGATTTACATACATATCAAAGAGAAAGAGAAAGAATTTACAATTACAAATTTTTAAAGTAAATGCTGGAAGAAAAGGGAAGGGGGAGACTTCTTATTTTCAACAGGGAGAATTAAGCCTCTTAGTAAGTTGTATTTACCCTTACAATGCGATTGAGTATGTGGGGGTGCTGACAGCTCAGAGAGGCCACACTTTACATTCAAAGCAACACCTGCTTTAAATTAGAAACGAAGGCAATGGCAACCAAGGAATCATATTATCCCTTCCTTCCTTGTGTTCATTATCTGTATTCACCAATCACTTATGTTAAAAACGGTGACACAGAAAAAAGAGAAGCCTTTCATAGTTCCTTTTCTTTTCAGTCCTCCTTTTTCATCAAAGCAGAAGGTAGAGAGTGTTGGCAGAATGTGTGCACATCCAGAAATGAAACAAAAACAGCTGAGCTAGTTTTGCAGTTTTTCACTGTCCTGATAAAGAAAAAATATATACATACAAGTTTGAGCTACAAAGTAGCAATTATGTAATTTCAGTAATTCCACTTATGGGTTAAATATGCTTATAGGTACATTGAAAACTGTCATTATACAATACAAAGATGAACAATAAAATTTATTCTAACTTAAGTTTTATACTTCTTATAATAATGGCATTAAATAGCAAGTGAAATATACCATGACAAGTTGAGAAAGAGAGATCATGGGAAAGGAGGAAAAGCTTTCTGTTCTTGTATTTTTATCGGCGCATTTTCTCCTGGTTTTTGAACAAGGGGCCACACATTTTTGCTGCGCATGGGACTCTGCAAATTACATAGGCAGCTCTGATCCCTGGTGGAGCTTTAAAAACTGAGGCTTCTAGATTCTGTACATCAGGGCCATAGAATAACAGCCTCCAGACAGAGGGCCCAGCCATCTGTACTTTTAAAATTTTAATTAAAATAGAGGTTTCAGCTGAATACCTCTATTTAAGAACCACTACCACAGACAGTTAGGAGAAGACTGTGCTGTTCAGAGTGATCAGAAAAGGGCTAACAAAGAATTTTAATAGAGCCATGAAGGAAAAATAAGATTTAGTTGAAAGTTTAAGTGTGATGGTATTAAAGCTAAGCACACAATGAAGAAAAAAGTTAAGGAGGTGTCAAATACAGTGTTAAAAAAGTATAGCAAGGAGACTGTTTCGGGCAAAACAAGTAGGTGAATGATTAGGCAGATGACCCCCAAATTGTTAAAGACTTTTAGGGTGAAGGCTAGTCTTGAAAACACTTGGGAGCACAGAATATTTCTAAGAAATGGACTTAGTACCTAATGCAGGAGAAACCGTTGAAATGAAAGATAGGAAGCAGGAACAACACAGCGTACATACTGCAGAGCTCCAGGCAGGAGATGAATAAGGCCTAGATCAGCACTGTATTTTTTAAAATGCAATTTAACAAATGCAAAAAATAACAAACTGATGGCATGAAAAATGTCACCTGAAGTGCATCCCATTATCTGAATGTTAGCCAAAGCAGATCAACGTGTCCTTTAGCACATGTTAAGGGATAAAGATTATTTAAAACATAATGTATTCTTTTGAAAATTATAATTTTACAGTTCAACTTTATAAAATGCGTGTGGAAATAATCATTTCACAACTTTTTTTAAATCTGAAAATGCAAAACAGCCTGCAGAATATTTAATGGGTTGCAAGGGATTATGAGCTCCTTAGATGACTGAGCAAAACTGGACCGGATTGTGGCAATGGCCCAAAGAATGAAGTTGAAAGAGCAGAAGCAAGAAAGGATATGAAAAGATAATCATAGAATTTGTTGGCTGATTGACTGCAAATAACTAAGGAATGATGAAAGAAAAAAACTGCGAGAATGGTGTTGCCAAAGACAAAACTTGGGATTTCAGAAAAGAGAACAAATTTAGTTTTAGATAAGGTGATTTTAATATAATGTTGGAGCAGGCCAATGGAAATTCACAAGTGCCACTGATACCAGCCACACAGAGTTCATAGAAAGAAGTTATCACTCAGGTAAGGTCTGATAATAGGGATTTTATTTTATAAAATAAAATTTGAATAAAAGACACTTGAAGTTATGAGAGTAGGTAAACCCTTCAAAGGAGAAACTTTAAATAGAGAAGATCTTGGCAAAAACGAATAGAGGTGATTATCAAAGTCAGAGAAGACAAAATTCATAGAGATTACAATAAATCTAGTTTGATACAGAGTTGCAGGAATCAACTAAATTTTTTGTCTAAAATGCACATTCACTAGACAGCAAATTGCTGTGTCTGAATTCTGTACACATCTTTCCAATAATTATTTTTTCTCATCCTTTCATTGGGTTCCTTTTAATTACATGCTTATTTTGATATTTCAACATTTGGGGGTTTCCTTTTGTAGCAGAACAATAAAAGCTTATCTTTTATTGCTCAAAGCATTTCTGTTAATGCAAGTAGGAAAGACAAAGTTGCATTTTAAATGTCTATTAATGTTTATTATAGTCACAAAGCAAGAATATTTAGCATAATTGATAGTCCTATCACCTAAAATATTCTCAGTTATATTTCCTGATAGAAACTTTTCATTGTCATTTTATGTTGTATATCCCTTACAGAGGGTAGCTCAAACATTTTGAAGGTGGGAGATAAAAATTATGCAGGTACAAAAGATGAAATAACAATAAACTTAATGAGATACGTACAAGTCCTCCTCAGTGACACAAAAATGGACTTGAAAATATAGAAAGATATTCCTTGTTCTCAGATTAGAAGAACACAATCATGAACATATCAGTTCTCCATAGATTAATTTATAACTATAATGCAACCCCAATAAAGCTAGTAATCCCTTTTTTCCCTGGACCTAACAAGTTGATTCCAAAGTTGCTATGGAACTCTTTCTGGAGTGGTCAGGGAAAGTTTAATGAGGAATGTGAGATGAGATGAGAAAGGTAAGAGAAATGAAAGAGGGATTGCCCCATTAGAAATGTAAAAAAGGCTTCAGAATTAAAATAGTGTGGTACTAGCACATGAATGTTAAAACCATAATAGAATAGAAAATTCAGAAAGAGAATATATATGTATGAAAATTTAGCACATGATAAAGGTCACACCTTAAAACACTGGAGGAATAGACAGACTTTTAAATAAATGATTTGGAATAACTGAATAGCCAAATTAGAAAAAGATGCCATAGTTCAGATTCTACAAAAGAATAAACTGCAAATACATCAGTGATCTAAATCTTAACATAAAATGAAACCATAAAAAAAAAAGGACTAGAAGAAAACACAGATAAATTCATTATAACTTAAGTGTAGGTAAAACTTTCTAACTATAATTCAAAATCCAATATGTATATGTACAAAAGAAAAGATTGACAATTTGGACTACATTAAACAACAATAAAATTTTCCATGCAGAAAATCATTTGTCCCAAAATCAAGGACACATGTAAATCGGGAGACACGTTTGCAATATATAGTTCAGGGGATGTGCTGCTATCCCTATTATGTAATAAAATTCTTAATTAGAGTAGAGGAGAACAAGAGCAAAAACAAACAAACAAACAAAAAAACTACAAGAAAAATAGGCATATGACACAAACAACCATAAAGACATCTACAAAAAGCTCTCAAACCTAAAAAAAGGTTCAGCTTCACTGATGATAAGGTAAATAGAGCTTCAATTGAGATATAATTTTTCACCTGTCAAGTTGGTAAAACTTCAGAAGTGTGGCAACACACAGGCTATGGGCTCTCTCATTTATCACCAGTGGGAATGTAAAATTACACAACTGCTCTGAAGGGGAAAAATGCTTCACAGACTTCATTCTTCAAACCAGTAACTCCACATCTAGAATTTTACCCTAAAGTTAAGACTACCACAACCCAGAAAAAATATGTACAAGGTTATTCATTGTATATTTGTGGTAGCTAAATATTGAAAACAACCTAAATGCCAGTATACTGTAGACAGATTGGATAAACTATGATACAGCCACATAATGAAGTATTTTGTAGTGGCTAAAAATATTGAGGAAGACCTGTATAAACTGATATGGAGTTATTATCAGAATACATTGTTAAGTGAATAAAGCAAGATACAAAATAGTATACGTGATGTGTGCACATGTATGTATATATATATGTGTGTGTATATATATATCCTATGCTGAAGTAATTGGGGGTAAACTGATACAAGGCCTGCAACTAGCTCTCAAATATTTCAGCAAATAAGTGCATGACTGACTGAATGAATCAATCAATATGTATTATATATGTTTATTACACAGAGATAGAGAAGAGAAAAATTAATCAAGTATGGCAAAATGTTAACAATTGGTGAATCTAGATTTCAGTAAGCAAGATAAATAAATTCAGGAGATCGATTGTACTGCATGGCGGTTATCAATAATAATGTATGGCATGGTTGAAAACTGTTGAGAGTATATTTTAAATGCTCTCATCACAAAAATGTAGACAAAGACATGGGTATGTTAATTAGCTTGATGTAATCATTCCACAATGTACATGTATGTCAGAGCATCGTATTGCACACTAAAAATATAATTTGTATTTCTCAATTAAGAAAAATAATTGGTAAATCTAGATGAAAGGTATATGAGTGTTACTGTGCTGTTCTTGCCTCTCTTCTGTAGGTTTGAAATTTTTCAAAACAAAAAGCTGGGGGTTAGGGGTAGAAGAATATGCATAGACTTATAAATCAGGGACAGAAATAGCTGTGTCTCTACCCCTGTCCCACCTCTTGCCCCCTTGTGTCAAAGAATACATACAGCCAACTATCCCTATGAATGTATACTGCTACCTCTGATGGCACAGCCTTGGTAACAATTTAGCTATATCCTGCCCTGTCCCTGAGTATCTCTACACAAGCAGAAAACTGGAGATTGGTGTGGTTTTAAAAATGTGTTACTCTTCATCCTTTCATCTCTGCCTACTGCAGAAAAGGGTAATGGATTTACAATCGTGTGTTCATATTCTGTCACAGTAAATCAGCAGCCGTTGGATAAGAATATGGAAGAGAAAAATGATTTCTCACCAGTATTTTGGGGGAGAGCTGAATTACTCAGTGAATTTGTTACAGCCATCAGCCCTGGAAACTGATCTGATTGCAATTTAGCCTAGATTTTTTGATCCAACATTAGAAAGACACTAAGCATTGAATTCAGTCCTTTCTAGCCCTGACTGTTTAGATTCTGGTATTCTGGTGCCAATCTAAGTTTCCTTTTGCTCGTTTTAAAGGAAGGATGCAGTTCTGTTAGGAGTTTGAACGGGTCCCTCTGGCCTTGTCTTGGAAATGAACTAAAGTATGGATTAGGTCACAGGCCTGATCTCAACTTATGTGTGTGAGTGGGGTAGGTGAGTATACTTTACTAACAGGTTCCTGGTATGGGCATAAGACTCCCAGAGATCATTCTCTGGGAGCAGAACCCTGCAACTTGTCTTGGTCCTGTCTAGACCTCCAGGGAGAGCCAGACTTGATGTGGCTCTTGGCTATAGGAAAGAGAACAGACTGTGCTGGGGAATTTGCAACTTGGAAAGTCTATTTAAAAAAAAAAAATGTGGGCTGGCAAATTTTGATGTCTTTACAAGGCTGCATGTAAGATAATTAAACCTAATTTATCTTAAAAACAAAAAAAAAAACAACAAAAACTACATGTTTCTATTGACTTCGGCTTAAAACTAACCCCCAAATAAAACCTTACACCTCTTAGTTGTTGACTCATTGTTAAACTGGAAAGCCAGAGATTCTTTATTTCAAGCCCAATTTTAGTGCAGTCTCTTTTATAAAATGGAAAAAATAACTAACTTTATCATGTCCCATCAGGTTATTCCATCATTGGAGAATAACAATCCTAACCTTTCTTTCAGATGTTTCTTAAGAATAACTAATAAGCACTAAGGAATCTTGCTGGGAAGTTACCAAATATTATGTAAATGACATTGATTAAGACAATTCAACCTATTTCATCATGTTATGATTGTTAAACTTTATGGAAATATATTCTATTTTTAAAATTTTCATTTTAAACAAGAAAATTTCTATTTTTAAGATAGCAGATTTTAAAGATAATTTTTAGAATAACAGTAGAAGGTAAAAATCAATTTTATAAGATAGGATTGAGATTCTAGAGTGAAAGCTGCTTGCTTAGAAACTCGAAAGAAACTTAGAAAAAAAACAGATTTCAGGGACAATTTTCAAACATTTGTAATATGCCTTATTATGCACATTTTATACATTTATAAAATTTCCACAGAAAATGTCTCAGCAGTTCCATGAATGAAATTAACCCACCAACTCTGAATATCAGAATTTATAAATTTATAAAATTTCCACAGAAAATGTCTCAACAGTTTCATGAATGTTAACCCACCAGCTCTGAATATCACGTAAAGATGGTGTTTGAAAGAGGAAAAAGGAAAAGGAAAAAGGAAAAGATGGTGTTCTTTATCACAACAACAACAACAAAATGCTCTCTATTCAGTTAAATAAGGCATAAATGAGGTTTTCCTTTCTGTGGGGGAAGCACAGAAATGACTTTTTCTCCTGCTTTACAATCTCTCAATAGTTCTGTACTCTCTTGCATCTGGTCACATACACATAGTTTTCATTGCATCTGGCCACATACACATAGTTTTCATTCTGCCTGGTGCAATAATCTTTCATTTCTTTAACTGGCTAACTTTTGCTTGTCTTTAAGAATGCACAAAAATTTATACCCAAGAATGTGTAGGCTTCTCCTCCAATGGGTTACCATCTCAGGTCCTTCTGGTGTTCAGAAATTTCTCACACTTACTCTAATTGCTTGTCTGCCTTCCCCACCGTGTTGGAAGTCTCTGCTGGGGAGGAGGTGTGTATCTCAGGCAGAACTATATCTCCTGCTTTCAGCAGAATGCTGAACATTTGATGTTTAAAATCAAACCAAAACCTGTCTTCTCTGTTATGCTGGTTAATCAGGCAAAACTGCTTAGTGCAAGCTGTTTTATAAGATGGAAAAAATAACTAACTTTATCAAGTCCCATCAGGTTATTCCATCATTACAGAATAAAAATCCTATCCTTTCCTTCAAACATTTCTTAATAACTAATAAGCAACAACATTGTTCTTTTTTGTTTAGCAAACTATTCTTTGTCCTGGAACTGAGCCCCTCATCCTTTCCCCCTCAATCTCATCCTCTGCGGGAATCATTTCTACTTAGCTCATAGATCTCAGTTTCGATAATATTCCATTTAAGGAAGCCTTCCTTGTGCTTCCGGCCATGTTTGGGTATCCCTCTGATGTGCCACTCCAGCACTCTACACTTTTCCTATGATAACTTTTATTGCCCAGTATTGTCATTACCTTTTCTGTGTCTTCTACCAGAATGTAAGCTCCGTCATAGCAGGGACCATGCCACATTGCTAACCTTTGTGTTTCTAGCATGTGGTACATGCTGGTATGTAGTATGTACTTAAGAAATATTTGTTGAGTGACTAGTATTACACTATTATAATTATGTATAATTGCAAATGACCTTCTTCTTTTCAAGTTATCGTTCTCCTCTCCATCATTTGTACATCTTCCAGGTTGACCTTTCTTAAATTTTGCCTTCATCAACTTATTGCTCAAAATCTTTTAATGTCACTTTAATGACCACATAATCAACTTCTGTATCTAGATGTTAAGTCATTTTTAAAAATTTGCCTCTACCAGTCTCACCTTTGGTCCTTCTACTTCTCACTGTATCTTCCACTCAAGATAGGCCAACTACCTTATTGTAGATTTATATGACTCTGAACCAAATTATATGTTCATTTGTGAGTCTATGAGTCTTTCAGTCCAACCCTGAAAATGCCTGCTCCATCCCTAGTTCCCTTCTCTAAAGTTTTGACCATAATCTCCCTTTCAAGAAGTCAGCTATGGTTTGAGTGTGTCTCCTCCAAAATTCATGTTGAAATTTGATCCCTAATGTGGCAGCATTGGGAGGTAGGAGTTAGTGGCAGGTAATTAGGTCATGGGGACAGATTCCTCATGAATGGCTGAGTGCCATTCCCAGTAGTGAAAGAGTTCTGTCCCAAGTGAGACTGGATTAGTTCTTGTGAGAATGGATCAGTTTCTGTGCGAGTGGATTGTTATAAAGTCAGGATATTCCTTGGGTTTTGCCTCTTCACATGTGTCCACTTCCCCTTTGACCTTCTCCACCATGTTATGACGCAACGCAGTAAGCCCTCACCAGAAGCCAAGGCCACGCCCTTGAACTTCCTCGCCTGCAGGACCATGAGCTAAATAAACTTTTTAAAAAAATAAATTACCCTGTTTCTGATATTCTGTTATAACAATACAAAATGGACAAGGAGTATTTTTCACTAAAGTTACTATGCTGATACACATAAATTTTACCACCTCATTGACTGGGCCTGTGGCATGTGTGTATATGTGTGTGTGTGTGTGTGTGTGTGTGTGTGTGTATTCATGGTGGAGTTATTGATACAATAACAGCAAATCTCTAGACTAGCTAGATTCTGTGAAGTAGCCTGGGGTGCAAGTTCTGCCAAGTATAAACAGTAGTGATCCAGGCACCAATCAGACAAATCTCATAAAAAAAAACTAAATGGGATATTAGTTAGCCAGATAAATAATGAGAGAGATATAGCTAGACTGAAAGAGGGGTTAGGGGGAGGGAGACAAGGAGTAAAAAATAAGTTGGAGTAGAGAGGAAACAGCAGATACATATGAGAAAAGTAGACAATGAGCTGTGTGTACAGAGCCCCTGAGGCAACAGAAACTGTGAGGAAGAAGCAGAAAAATATACAGAATAGAGTGTGAGATGGTTGATAGCAGTTGAAAAATCAGGAATGAATGACCCTCTGATGCTGTGGAGCAGTGAGATAACTGGCTTACCAGTGCCAACTAGACAAAGAATAACCTTCCAGTTCCTGGGCCATGAGCCAGTCTCCACAAAATCAACTGTACTATTTGTTCTGTTTCCATAATGCCCAATGTATGGCCCAGATTGGAACCGCCCTTATTTCTACTTGTGCTATCATAATAATCACATATTCAATTTGAAGTATCCTGAGTCAGTCTCTGTTACTGTTACCCTGAAAATCTTCACATAGATTCATTTTGCCTTTGTAAAGCAGTACAATACAATTTATGTTGGAGTAATCTCATGAAATGGAAATAACATTCAACTTTCAACCTATAGAACCACAATATAGTCTCTTGTGTCATGTACTTTCTGGAACCCAAATTTTATAAGCTGTTCCATTACTGTGAAGAGTGAATGAGCATCTTGCCTTGCTAAAAAATGGTTTCCCTGTTAAGTTTCATACATATTGAGTCTTTTTTTGGGGGTACAAAATAGTTACTGAATTGTGTGAGCTCTGTAATTACATTTCAACATTGACAGGTAAGATTGAATGTTAAGTAAAGTAATTCTTTCAAGTCCATTACAAGTACTACATACTTATTGAAAATTACTTGGCTTATCTGGTCAATATTCTGCAAATTAATTGAGGCAATTGATTCCTGGTGCTCACTGGGAATAGAAAAACCGAGGAGATTTACATGAAATAATTACAGAGCATAAAACCACATATTGTTGAGAAAAACAGTACAATAGCGTGGAACAAACACTTAGCTTGTGCTTCTGAACCTTGGCTACCCCTTCCTTCCTGAACTGAACATCACTTCGGTCTTATGCCTATGACCCCTTTAGGCCTACTCTTGTCATCAGCCTTACTTTCTTTGTTCCTCTGTCCTTTCTACTGTTCTGCAAGACCCAGCCTCTGACGAATTCTTCTATTTGCCCCTTCTATTACTGGAATATTGAACACCACTGAGAAAATAAAACAAGTATTAACATACGTGTATCAGACATACAGTCTTCAACCTTGGCTTGCTAAATATTTTTATGTGCTTGGTCAGCTGTCACTCTTATTCCTATAGAAGAGAAACCAAGATTGAGTTGCTCTTTTTGAGTCCCCTAGACTCGGGTCCTACCTTTTTCAACAAAGACTTTGCTATACCTTTCATACACACATACACACTCAAAATATAACACCTCCTGCAAGGTACCTAAGTTTGAACCTATCTCTGACCTCCTGTTCAGTCTCTGAGGCTGGGACATATCAAAGCACAAACTCATAAAGTCCTGAAGGGAATGCTGCCCACACAAGGCTTTTGGGAGTATTCTGAGTAGGACAAATATTTTTCTGGGATATTTATTCTTCTCTTGTTAAACTGAAGCTCAGATGTGGTTGCAGTTTTTTAAAGTTTCAAATTATTGGAATGATCATGAAGGGCTTTTTTCTACAGTGATAAATAAGTGGAAATGATCTGATCCTTTTTCAGCCTGATCCTCACTGATACCGAGTCCCACAGAAGCAAAGATCAGTTTCCAAAAGGAAAATATAACTTAAAGAAATTAAAAATTAATGTTTCTCTAACTGGATGAAATTGGACTTGACTTGTTTCATCTCAGTTTGGTCCCTGAAAATTTGCTGCAAAAAATATCAAACTTGACTGGGCATAGTGTTTCACGCCTGTAATCCCAGCACTTTGGGAAGCCAAGGCAGGTGGATCACCTAAGTGCAGGAGTTTGAAACAAGCCTGGGCAACATGGTGAAATCCCATCTCTAAAAAACACAAAAATTAGCTGGGCCTGATGGCTCACACCTGTAGTCCCAGCTACTTGGGAGGCTGAGGTGGGAAGATTGCTTGGGTCCAGGAGGTGGAGGTTGCAGTGAGGGGAGATCTTGCCACTGCACTCCAGCCTGTGTGGCCGAGTGAGACCCTGTCTCAAACAAACAAAAAATCAAACTTTAATTTTTAAGAAAGTAAGATACTGTGGCTTAGATATTTTAATATTTACTTTGACGTAAGCAAAGATCATGAAGTATTATCTTTGAAAACTAAATATTTTAAGATTGTAGGTATCCAGTAGTTACTTCATGGAATGTATTAATAGCTAAAAAAAGAGAAGATGAAGGAAAATTGCTTTGGAATTATTATTAACACAAACAAGATTCAGTTCTACATTATAGTCAATACAGTATTAAACAATTTAAGCAATGACTTAGAAGTAACAGATTTTTAAATTTTACCAAAAACATCTTTGCTTTTTACCTCCTTCCTCTAAAAAGTCACACCAATGTTAAGTATTTAGAACACTTAATATTCTCTACACCTTCATTCTCAGATTGTATAACTCAAAGGTGCCATTTCTATGTAACTCAGTGGTAGTCCTAATATAGTAATTATAGTCACTATACTGTTATCATTAGTTATTATGTATTCTACTTACTGAATAAACATCAATTTAGAATAATAATAATATTAATCTTAGCTAGAACTTCATAAATGTCATGATTTCCTAAGAGGTGAGTATGATTTATTCTCATTTTGTAGGTGAGAAACTAAAGATTTCCATAATTAAGTAGCTTGGCCATAGTCAATAGAGAGTATGTTGTTGAGTCAGGTTTTAATCCATA
The DNA here is from genome assembly GCF_000951035.1 of Colobus angolensis palliatus. NCBI lineage: Eukaryota > Metazoa > Chordata > Mammalia > Primates > Cercopithecidae > Colobus > Colobus angolensis. Next base: position 1,302,458 of record NW_012118099.1, read on the forward strand.
CCACCTTAACGCAAATACCACCTTTTAATAACTATACTGGATTTTATCTTAGAGGTACCTTAAAGTGTGTTCCCATGCAGTAAGTATATCATTTGACTTTGAGTATCAGTATATAAAGAAGACCTTATCATGCCCTTTTTATAAATTAAAATTCTGAAGTCCAGGTATATTAAGTGACTTCCCCAAAGTTATTTAGCTGGTCCATGGCAGAGCTGGCTTCTTGATGGTGATTTCATTTATCAACTTTTCTAACAGATGACCTCAAGGCATATATGGCATGTATGGTTAGAGCTATAAAAAAGTCTCTCTTTTGTTGTTACAGTTTCAATAAATAATCTTTTTTTTTTTTTTTTTTGAGACAGAGTCTCGCTCTGTCGCCCAGGCTGGAGTGCAGTGGCATGATCTCAGCTCACTGCAAGCTCCGCCTTCCGGGTTTACGCCATTTTCCTGCCTCAGCCTCCCGAGTAGCTGGGACTACAGGCGCCAGCCACCTTGCCCGGCTAGCTTTTTGTATTTTTTAGTAGAGACGGGGTTTCACCGTGTTAGCCAGGATGGTCTCGAATTCCTGACCTTGTGATCCGCCCGTCTCGGCCTCCCAAAGGCTGGGATTACAGGCTTGAGCCACCGCGTCCGGCCAATAAATAATCTTAATAACACTTATAACATTTTTCCAAAATTAGCTATCTTCATGCTTTTGAGGATAAATTGTTTACCAAACCCTGTGAGTTAGTAATCATGCATATAAAGTGATGACTTATATTCTAACCTGTCTTATATTCTAACTTGCTTATATTCATTCACGCTTATATTCTAACATATCCTTTCCATTTGATTTTCCATATACTCCTATAGATTTTTTCTTCTTTTAATCAGTAATTTGAGGATATTTCACAGTCTTCAAAAATTTTTATTAAAAAATATTGTCCAAAGTGTACTTTACAGATGATCATATTAAGTAATATATGGATCATACTATTTTTAGTAATTGACCTCTCTGAAAGGAACTGGTTGTTATGGTTACCACAGAAAACAGAGAAGGGGAAAGAGGATTCACTTTTAAAGTGCTATAGAGTTTTGTTTTGAGCGATCACATTCACAGTTTCCCAGATGAATTATTTCGCCATCCTCTCAGCAAAAAAAGAACTAATATACATAAGCATGGAAAGCGCTATTTCTTAATTATTTTGGTATCTAGTATATTCCAGATTCCATAGAAGTGACAACTGCTATCCTTTTGTGTGCATACTCTTAAATAATTTACATAAGTACTCTGACCTCTGAACACACAATTATTATTTCATAATTTTCTTATGAAAATTATTTTCTTCTTTCTCCAACATTTGTATAGTTTAGTCCTATAGCTATAGAACTATACTATACAAATGTTGGAGGAAGAAGACAGTTTTAACCTTCAGCCAGCTTTCTTTGTTGCAGAAGTATTTGTCTGGTTAGGATTCTGCTGAGGGCAGGTAGTTATGCAAAAATCAAAAGGCACTAGTTTCAGTTATGCAAATATAATGTCCTTAGATTATTTGATATATTTACTTAGGACACTGAACACCTACAGATATGATCAGTTAAAAATATGCAAAGAGAGTTAAGTCTCTGACTTATCTATTTATTCATACAAATTTTCAAATGTTTAATCAAGATACAAGAAACAGGCAAACATCCCAATGAGATTTCTTATTCATCTTTGTAGTAGGATATGTTGTGGGCCAAAATAAAGTGAAAATAATTATATGCCATTCAAAGAGCTTAACCTTAAAGCAAGGGCAAAGGCAGAAAAATAACATTTTCCCATCCACCACCTCCATATCTTTCTTTTTGCTTGATTTCTGCCCCTTTTTTGAGAAACAGTACGATTAAAGTACTCCCAAGGTCTAGAAATTTATACTGTCTACTATTAATTGACTTGTCCAATGAATAGATCTTTATTGAGCAACTACTATGTACCAGGTACAGTACTGACTATTGCTGAAGACTTTTAGGGGGTACTGCTGCTTAAAAAAAAAAAATCCCTCACTATTAACTGGGAGAGACTGAGATTTAAAGAAATAAGCAGAGACTTGGGTAGGCCAAAAGAATGGGAGTGTATGCAAAATATTGGAAGAACATATTGCTCTAGGAGGTAATGAGAAGAAATTGGTTGGTCTGGTAGTATTGGGATGCTGTTGAATAGTTAGTAGGAACTGAGGAATATTTAGTTTGAAAGGAGTAATAAGGAGGCATTGAAGTCAGAAGAGAGGATATGGAGAATATTAAAAGAAATAAAAATAATGGGAGAAGTTACCAAGAGAAAAAAAAAAGGAATACCAAAGGAACTGGTGTAATAAAAAGGGATTTCAACCTAGCAAGGAATATTAGAGAAGTGAATCCAACAATGAGCCTTTCCCCAACTGTGTGGGGAAAAGTTAGGAAGAAACCTAACAGAAACCTGCTAGACTATAGACTTTCACAGTCTTATAGGCTAAAAGAGGAATTTCTGCCCTGGATCCACCAAAAAGGATATGCCTGATAAATATTCAGGCTTTCAGTTGATAGTTCAGAACCCAGTAGGACTATTCCTTAGGAATAAGAGAAAATTGGAAATTGGCAAGCCTGAAACTTGGTGTTGAGCCATCCCCATAACTGATTGGATTGAAATGATCCTCTTTTACTCTAATTTCTCTACAGAAGAAAAGTAAATTTTCTCTGATGAGGTATAAAACTATCTATAGTTTATGTAATTTTACCAAAAACTTTGTAATTCAAGAAAAATTACCAGGCATGTAAGGACTGAATTATCAAAGAAAGTTGTTGTTTTTTTTTTAGTTATTATAAATATGTTGAAGAAAATGGATCAAAAGATAGAATTTTTCACCAGTGAGAGTATCTATAAAAAGTCAAATGAAAACTATAAAACTGAAAAATACAATCACTGACATAGAGAATTAAAATAAGACTCGACATAAGACTCAGCAAAACCAAAGGTATGATTAGGGACATAGAAGATGGATCAGCAAAAAATATTCAAACTGAAGCACAGAAAGGAAAAGGAATGGAAAATACATATCAAGCCACAGATCCAAAAAAAACGGCATGTAAGATACAGGTCCAAGAAAATACAAATCAAGCCACAAGTCCAAGAAACCCCATGTAAGAAAAGTTCCAAGAAAATACATGTCAATTCACAGATCCAAGAAACCACATGTAAGATAAGGTCCAAGAAAACCATATCTAGTCACGCCAAAGTGAAACTGCTGAAAATTAAACATAAAGAAAATAATCTAAAACCACACAGAAGAAAAAAGATATATATGGCTTTCAAAGGGAGCAGTGGTAATACAAACAGTGGATTTCTCAACAAAATTAATGAAAGCCAGAAGGTAATCAAATGGCACCTTTAAGGCGCTGAAAACTAAATGCCAATGAAGAATTCTGTAATCAGTCAAAATGTTAATCAAAAATGCTATTTTTGATGGTTTAAAAATACATTTCCAAAAAAGGTTTTTGAATAAGAGATAGAGACTTTTCTAACAAACATACACAGAGTGAATGCTTTGCCAAGAGGCCCGCATAGAAAGAAATACCAAAGAGATTTATTCTACTGACAGTAAAATGATCCTACTTAGTGGCACAATATTGCGTGAAAAAATACATAGCTCCAGAAAGAGTAAATAAGAAGGTAAATATAAATGAATATGGATGTTTAAATCAATGCTTAATAATGTCTTGTGAGGTTTAAAACATATACAAACGAAAAGTACTAGCAACTATTGAGGTAAGATGACAGTCTGGTAAAAGGATTTAAAGTATTATCAAATCCTTGTATTGTCTGAGAAGTACTAAAATTACTAACTTATCTTAGACTCTAATAAATCTACTTGTTTTTCATAGTACCTAGGGTATACTAAGGGGATACATAATACCTAGGGTATACTAAGCATATACATAATACCTAATACTAAGGGCATAATAGAACATGAACAATCAATAAGAAAAGGAAATGGAATGATAAAATGATAAAAATAATTCATCCAAAAGAGAAAAAAACTGATCAAACAAAAAAATAGTAAGATGATAGATTTAAACTGAACATATCACAATTCCATAACAAGTAAATAGTGTAAACATTTCCAATTAATATTCTAACACTGCAGACTGTATAAAAATAAAATATTCACTATAACAACCAAAAATTTGAAAGTAAAAGGATGGAAAAGATAAATTGTAAAAACACTAGCAGAAATAAAGTTGAAGTAACTATACTAATAAGAAAAAAATGTAGCCTTTACGACAAAATTGTAATAGAAATTTGGAATATATTGAACCAAATGACTTATTCCTATAGCTAGTTGATGTGCTTTTTAATAATATTTTAATTATACTATTTAAATTTTCCTTTTATAAGTGCTTATCTCTAATAAGAAACACAATTGATTTCTGTATGTTGATCTAGAATCTAGCCGTTTTGCTAAATTTACTTTAACAGTTTGTCTGTACATTTTTTATTGTTATCCACAATCAGAATTATGTTATCTACAAATTATGACAGTTTTACTTATTCCTTCACAACTCTTTATCTTTTATTAATTTTATTGTCTTATGACACTGGATGGAACTTCAGCGCATCATTGAATAGAAGTGGTGATGATAGGCTTCCTTTTCTCATTCTTAGTGCCAGTGGGAAACCTTAAATTTTTATCATTAATTTTGACACATGCTACAGGATTTCTGAAGATTGTGTCAATCAGATTAAAGAACATCCTTTCTATTATGATTTGGCTGTTTTCTAAATTTTTTAGATAATTTATTTCTGACTGCCTTTTAACTTTAAATTTTTTAGATAATTGATTTTAACTTTTCTTCCTTTAAAAAATATTCGAGGCCGGGCACAGTGGCTCATGTCTGTAATCCCAGCACTTTGGGAGGCCAAGGAGGGCAGATCACCAAGTCAGGAGATCCAGATGATCCTGGCTAACACGGCGAAACCCCGTCTCTACTAAAAGTACAAAAAATTAGCCAGGTGTGGTGGCGGGCGCCTGTAGTCCCAGCTACTTGGGAAGTTGAGGCAGGAGACTGGCGTGAACCTGGGAGGTGGAGTTTGCAGTGAGCCAGGATCATGCCACTGCACTCCAGCCTGGGTGACAGAGCAAGACTGTCAAAAAATATATATATATATATATACACATATATATACACACACACACACAGACACACATATTAGAATACAAAAAATATTTCACATGCATAAGAATTGACCCTGAGTTTATCAGTTCAACACATAAACATAATATTTTCTCAATAAAAATATTATGTCAAATCATCTGAAAGCCATTTTTTGGTAGGTGAAAGAAAGTCAAATATCAGAAATTCCACAAGTTTCAATTAATTATTATGGTATACCCAGAATTCTCAACTGAAGTTATCAGCTATTTGAAATGTATTAACTGCAAAATGCAGCTTTAAAGATGATTACAGGCAATTTTGTAGAAAAATATTAAATAATTAGATCATACATTTTTAAAAATGTGATCTTCAGAAAATCTGCAGTGTCATAATTAATTGCACATTATTCAATCTAATAGTTTGATCTGCTGTGAAGAGTTAACTGAAGGTGTCAACAATTTTAAACATAGCAATTATAAAATGAAATTTTGAAGCAACTTCCTTATAAAAAAAACTTTAAAAAATACATTATTCAGAAAAATAGCAGTAACGTGTTATATAAAGATATGGGTAAAATGAAGTCCTTGATTATGTACCAAGAATAATTATTATGCTAATATTTTTAACATTTACATAATCAATATAAAGATTTTTTTGTTTTCTGTTTTGTTGTGCGGCCAATGACTTCCATTTGTAAACTGACTGAGATTAAGGCTATGATTTACTGAAAAGCATTCATTTTACAAAGTAATGTAAACAATTAGGATATTTTGCATGACTCTGAAGAGGAGATATTGGGATTAAGTTAATTATTTCTCTAAGTATTTGAAATAACACCAACTGAAGAACTGTGGCCTTCTAGAAATGTACTAAAGAAACACTCATGCATATGCATGTGAAAGTAATGTAGTGTAGCATTGTTTGCCAAAAATTGAAAATAAACTAATTGCAGTGGTAAGGATAAATAAACTGTAGTCTTTTTGTACAGATTTTACAGGTTAAAATGAAAGAATTAGAGAGGTATAAATATCTACAGTATAGTGTGGAATGGAAAAAGGTAACAAAAGGATAGGTAGATATACCATTTAAACTTACAATGGATAAAATAATATCATTTATTATTTGTAAGTAGAGTTGATTCCCGTTATTTACGGTAGTTATATTTGTTAGATATAGTGAACTCCAAATTTCTCTTCAAAGAATCAGTATATCAGTATGTTCAGCTCTCTTATTCTTTGATTCTCCATTTTAAAGTTTAACTTCCTGGTTCTCTTCACTCCCTTGCCTCTAGTTTCAGTAAACAACTTTCCCACCAGTTCTAATCAATAGTTTACATCTGTTCCTCTGGTCACCTGTTTTGACCTGAGTCACCCCTGGGCACCTGCTCTGACCTGAATCATCCTGAGTCATCTGTTCTGTAACCACTCTTCCTGCCAAACTATCCATCCTGCCACTCTGGCTTGTACCCCTGCTCTCTTTAAAATAGCCAAACGGAATTAGCTTAGACTATGCGGTCCAACCCTAGCCAATAAGGGAACAACACAACAGTAGGGGCTATCTGCATCAGGAATAAGAACCCCTTCCCCTCCCTTGTCCAGATGTGCTCTTGCCATTACTCCATCCACTAGTCATACCCTTCTATAGAAGTAAAAATTGCCTTGCTGAGAAAATTAAATTTATGCTTGAGTGCTATTTCTTTGCAGCACCGAGGAACAAGCATTTTGCTTCTAACATATTCCATGAAGTAGACATGAATACTGAATTAGCAAATAGTGAACCACTGCTCCTGGAAGAAAGCTTAATTTGCAGCTGAATGATATTAGAGAAGATATAAACAATTTTTGTGGAAGAAGTTGCCAATGATTGAAGTGGATTAATGATGTTGCCTAAAAACAAGAAAAGTCTAATTCTATAAGTACATTTTAGAAACAGAGATGAGAAGTAATTTGACCAGAAGTTTCTAAAGTCAGCTGTACTGTAAAAGTAACTGAGTAACTTTCAAAAATATACAGACAGACCTCTGAATCCCCAGTCTTTAAGATTTCAATTGGGTAGGTCTGAAGTCAGTGTTTTTGAAAAGCACACCAAGTGGATTCTGATATATAATTAGGTTAAAGAGCCAATAGACTAGATGTTAGCCTTAGACCCAGGGCCACTGCTTTGCAATACTTCAGAATATACCATGCACACAGCACTCTACTGGTACTACTTAGAGCTGTGCAGTGTAGCAGCCCTGTTAGATTCTCATGCTTTCTCTGTTATATTATTTTTGTATTCCTGATTAGGACTATGAGGAATTATAAGATCTAATGAATCATTTAAGACTATAGAATCTGAAATGTAGCTCCAGATACAAACATTTTTAGTTCCATTTTATCATTCCCTTCTTAAAAAAAAAAAATCAACTCCTTTCTTCAGTCGCTTTAAAATCAAGCACGTGTACATGAAAAACAAAAATTTTCAAATGTGGTATAAATAGATTTAATGGAATCCTAGTTAAAGTCATTAATGTAATCATATTTGGGGACACAATTATATTTCTAAATCTGAATCCAAACACATCAAAGGAAAAATATTTAGAACCAGTAAACATCAAAGAAATTTCTTGACCAAAAAAATGCAGACAATGCTCTTTATTAAAATGTCTGTGTTGGTATTTTTTAGTTGAGCCTGTTTTTAAAAACATTAAAATAAGAAGCAAGTAGAGCAGAGATGTGAATTTAGTTTCATGTCCTTTCTTTCTCCCTTTCTCTCCTCACCAAATTCATTCAGCATCATTGTCCTTGCTTTGGTATTAGAAACTCCTTATTTAGCTCTCTCCTGCCTTCACTTTTTGCCTGGCTGTGGCTCAGAACAACTCAGAAGAGGGTATTTATAAGAGAAGAAATATTTATGTTTTTTTTCCTGGAAGACAAAAGCATCTTATGTTGCAGTAATATTATGTAGAATATGTTGCTTTGTAAATGGTACTAACAACCTCTTCTACTATGAAAATGCTTAAAGTATTTTCTGTATATATATTTTAAGTAAACATTTTATTATTTTTAAACCACAGTTAATTTGCAAACTAGTTAATCAAATTTTGAATCAGCAAGAGCTGAAGAACATAGGCAAATTCCATTTAGTGTGGACCAGCTCGTTTCAGACCAACCGTCCCACTGAAAACAACTAAAAAAAAGTAGGAAACATGGAAATCAAGTCTTTGAAGGCATTGGAAAGTTATCAAAGCAGTGAAGACTTGAAAGTCCAAGGTCCTGGAGAGAAGGGGAATAAAGAATAATGAACCCAAGATTTGGTGTCACTTTTCCCTGGAGGTATTTGTAAACTTACAACAGATAGCTAAAAGACTGGGAAGCTGGAAGACTGGGAAGCTGGAAGTCAGTGACAGAGACTGAGAAGCTGAGGAGAACCTCAGGCAGTTTAATATAATAGAATTAGGGTAACAAAAATTTGAGTTTAGAGGTTTCAAAAGAGGAGAGACCTTGGTAAACATCCAGGCTATCAACTGGGATTCCTGAAAAGGCTACATGCTAGGAGTAAAGTCAAATGGAAATATACCAGTCCTTACAAAGATTGAAACGCAGCTTCATCTCTGTTCCTATTAGACTAGTGATTTGCCGTTACTGTAGCTGCCTGCATAAATCCAAAGTGAATACTCTCTAGGAAAACATCAAATCATTCAGAGTCTGAAATTTTCTCCATAGCTTTCACGGATAATGTCCACCACGATGTAATTAAAAAACAGTACTTGGTATACCAGTGAACAAGATCAAATAGTCAAAAATCAACAGAAAATAATTGAAAATAGAAACAGATACACAGAAAATCCACATATTGTAGTTATGTGACACAGACTGTAAAATATTTGTCATTAGTATGCAGAAAAGTATACATGAAAAATGGAGAACATCAACATACCACTGGAATCAATAAATAAGAATCAAGTAAAAATTATAAAACTAAAAGCCATATGTTTTAGTCCATTTATATTGCTGTAAAGGAATACTGGCGGCTGGGTAATTCATTGAAAAAAGGAGGTCTATTTGGCTCTGGTTCTGAATCTGGAAAAGTTTGAGATTGGGCATCTGCATCTGGCAAGGGCCACAGGCTGCTTCAATTCAGGAAGGAAGACTAAGGGGAACCGGTATGTGTAGGTCCATGGCAAGAGAGGAAGCAACAGAGTGAGAGGGTAGGGGGTCAGCTTCTTTTTAACACCCAGCTCTCACAGGAACTAATAGAGTGAGAACCCACTCACTGCCTCCTCCATGGGAAGACATTAATCTATTCATGAGAGACCCAACCCCGTGACCCAAACACCTCCCACAAGACCCACCTCCAACACTGGGGACCAAATTTCAATATGAAATTTTGATGGGTCAAATAAACCAAACTACAGCCCATATATGTTTGCATATATCTTTATCTTCCTAGCTAATCCCCAGTCTAGCTCTGTCTCCTGATAATTGGAATTAACCTGAATTTTAACTTTAATTAAAGTACTCATATATATTTATCTTTATCAATATACTTTTTCCCTAAGGAAGGAAAATGTCCAGTTGTTAAAATAGAATGATACAAAGAGTTCAATAAAAACATTACATATACCATAATTTCTAAATGTATGTTGATATTTAATAGACAAATATAAAATCATTAACTAGGATTGTCTATATTTTATCATTAATGAAGAATGTCTGGCCTGAGTGCTATAAGATTATAGTCTAAACTGTCGGTTATAGATAAAGTCTTTGGGTTTCAAAATATCACTAAATTCTTATTGTTTTACATATCCTGGCAGAAGTCCAGAGTAATTCAATGTATCTTCTGAGCGAAAAATCTCACGCTCTTACTAATTCTAATAAAATCATCATTCTGTAAAGTCAGATGACAAACAGGAGCTTAATCACTACTTTTTTAAAGTAGATGTTTCCTAGTTACAGATGTATTTTTAGGTATTTTACAAGTTTATTTTTAGTGTAGCGTGTATCTAAGCACATAAATACATGCATACAGATAAATATCTATTTAATTGGTTCACAGATTAATGAAATTAATACTGATTTTTCTAGAAATTCTGAGGAGCCAAAGGTAAGAGTGGCACAAATGGACAAAGGGAAAGAAATGTGTTTTAGGGCCTAACCTCTATAAAGCAGGATTATTTTTCCCATTATCCTATGATGTTCCAAGAAAGTAAGTAATACTTGTCATGGGCACAAAGCTAGTAAACAGAAGCATTGGGATGCAAACACAGTTCTTTTTTATTTTTATTTTTGAAAGCCCATGTTTTTTCAAACACATTGCACTTTTTTATCTATAGAAATATGTTGATGGAAGGGTACATTTATGTTAAAATTGGTAAGGCTATAATCCCGTTAGGAATTTAACAGGATTTTTAAATGAAGTCTACTACACTCCTAATTTGACTGTGGCTAGAAAGTTCATCAAAACTAGATCTCATATTTCAAAGGTGTAGAGAATTCTATATATATTTTTATATCTATTATTTATAATCTTTTCCAGGTGAATTTAGCACACAGTTGTTCCAGTTACGTAGCCTTGAGTGTGTGTAGGGTATACAGTGGTTAAAATGAATTATGTGAAGCAAAAAAGGAATAAGACATAGGTCTTTATGTAAAGTGCTATGAATAGTTCAATAAATGCATTACATACATCATCTATGTTGATATGTATATTGTGCTTAAGTTAATTTATAGTCACAGAAGACATGTAAGTCTCCTCAGAACCTAAGTGTTTCCTTAGTCAGAGTTAAGAACTGTGATGTATTACAGCTAAAAAGCATGCAGTTATCATGTAGACTCTAATTTCCTTTTGCATTAAACTGCTTTCATGTTCTGTTATCATACATGCTCATTAATAGCAGTGTTAGATCCTTTGACATTTAATGGATTAAAATAAAACTCAAATAAATAAATAAATATAGAAAAATAAATAAAACTCTTCTTTGTATTTTCAGAAAAGGCCTAGGCAGCAATGTCCATATCAAAGCAAAGTGCTCATTGTTTCTCCCTCTAGTCTTCAGTCCAAACGGATACTAAGTATTGGGGTGGGAGAACAGGACAGGTCCACAGCTACAGACTGCATTATCTTCCATAGCTTCCTATGCTTTTTCCATTTTAACTCCACAACTGCAATGACATGTTTTTAATTTTATTTTTGTTTACTGTCTCTCTCTGTTTCGAGAATACACTAACAAGCAGGGAATATGTGATTGGCACATGAAAGGCACATGCAGAATTCTTGTTTACCAACAACAGAAGATACTAGTTTATTGAAACAGAAAGGAGTTTTGGTAGCTCACAAATCTCCTGGAATGCAGGAAAATCAGATGTGGATATTGCATAGTCAGGAACAATGTAGGTAGGACAAATGCTCAGTTCACATCATGAACTACTCTAATAAAATCACTACAGCTGCAGCCCAAAACTTGGCCCTGGGCATGCTTAGATACAAACACAACTACCTACCATCACAGTGGTTCCATGAGAACCAGCTTCTAACTTCATGGTGCTTGTCAGGAAGTCTATTCTCTATCTGAGGCCATAGCTTAAAGTTTCTCATTTTAATATTCAAGTCTCCCTCAGGGACATCTGACGGGTGGCACCTAGGTCACATGACTGCACTCTAATTGCAGGGAGTGTGGAAATACAATCTTTTTGTTTGCTTGGATTTTCTTTTTTTGAGACAGGGTCTTGCTCTGTCACCCAGGCTGGAATGCAGCGGCACAATCTCAGCTCACTACAACCTCCACCTCCCAGGTTAAAGCAATTCTCCTGCCTCATTCTCCCAGTGAGAGGTGAAGCCGGCTGGGCTTCTGGGTCGGGTGGGGACTCCCGAGAACTTTTCCATCTAGTTAAAGGATTGTAAATTCACCAATCAGCACTCTGTGTCTAGCTAAAGGTTTGTAAATGCACCAATCAGCATTCTGTAAAATGGACCAATCAGCTCTCTGTAAAATGGACCAACCAGCTCTCTGTAAAATAGACCAATCAGTGCTCTGTAAAATGGACCAATCAGCAGGATGTGGGTGGGGCCAAATAAGGGAATAAAAGCAGGCCATGGGCACCAACCGGCCAGTGTCCCCTTCCAGGCTGTGGAAGCTTTGTTCTTTTGCTCTTTGCAATCAATCTTGCTGCTGCTCACTCTTTGGGTCTGCACTGCCTTTATGAGCTGTAACACTCATGGGGAAGGTCTGGCGCTTCACTGTTGAAGCCAGAGAGACCAGGAACCCACCCACCGGGAGGAACTAACAGCTCCAGAGGAGCCGCCTTTAAGAGCTATAACACTCACTGCAAAGGTCTGTCTGTGGCTTCACTCCTGAAGTCAGCAAGACCACGAACCCACTGGAAGGAAGAAACTCCAGACACATCCGAACATCTGAGGGAACAAACTGTGGACACACTATCTATAAGAACTTTAACACTCACCGCAAGGGTCTGCGGCTTCATACTTGAAGTCAGCGAGACCAAGAACCTGCTGGAAGGAAACAATTCCGGACACACCAGTAGCTGGGATTACAGGCACGTGCCAGTATACCTGGCTAATTTCTGGATTTTTACTAGAGAAGGGTTTTCGCCATGTTGGCCATGCTGGTCTCAAACTCCTGGCCTTAAGTCATCCACCTGTCTTGGCCTCCCAAAGTGCTGGGGTTACAGGCGTGAGCCACCGCACCAGCTGGTGTGTCCAATTGAGCTTGTCCCCAATTTTAGTGGAAGAAGGAAAGTTGAAAGAGGGTTAGAATGGGTATGGAATAAGCCCACATGTAATATACATTACAATATCCAATTAATATTTGTTGGGTTGCCTTATTACAAATAAGATTTTCTTATTTGAGAGTGTGTCCTTATGCACTGGAGTAAAATTGGTAAACAGATATTTTCTTAAACACTAATTCTGATTGCTTGTTAATAGCCGGCTTTCCCATGCCCAGTGGGGAAAATGTTGAGATTGATCAGTGATGTTTTCCTTATATAGTGAAGGATTATTACTACTCTAAATATATGTTTGATAAAACTTCACTAGTGAAATAATGGGCACTGCTGCATACCATCAGTGTAAGGGATGCATACATTTGGATTGCTTCCTGCATATACTTGTAGTTTAATATTAGGGAACCAACATGTTACACCAGAAAGGTTGTTTGGGGCTACTAATTTTTTTTTTTTTAGTTCCACTTCAATAATACTTATCATGAATACAAGGATCACTGGCAGAGTCAAAGATGTTTACAAAATGGCTACACAATGTCCAAGTTACTGAGGAACTAGGTTGCTCCTCCAACGTTATGAGGTTATCCATTTACAGTGCTTTTCCAGAAAATGGTTATGTCAGTTGCCCTTCAGGTTGAATAAAACCTGTCTACTCTAGGCCGGGTGTGGGGGTTCACACGTGCAATTTGGGAGGCCGTGGTGGGTGGATCACTTGAGGTTAGGAATTTGAGAGCAGTCCGGCCGACCTGGCGAAACCTTATCTCTACTAAAAATACAAAAATTAGCTGGGTGTAGTGGTGTGCACCTGTAATCCCAGCTACTCAGGAGGCTGAGGCAGAAGAATTGCTTGAACTTGGAAGGCGGAGGTTGTAGTGAGCCAAGATCATACCACTGCACTCCAGCCTGAGCGACAGAGGATGACTCTGTCTCAAAAAACAAAACAAACAAAAACCAACAACAAAAAACCTATGTACTCTCTGGAGATCCAAGACAGTACCAAAGGCACAAGAGGTATGTTTTCCAGAGGTTCCTTCAGAAAACTATTGCAAATAGTGCTTCCACAGCACCTTTTGTATTTTTAGGTAACTTGATACAAAATATACATTTCCTTTGGAATCTTTTATTTTTTTATTTTTTATTTTTAGACGGAGTTTCATTCTTGTTGCCCAGGCTGGAGTGCAATGGGGAGATCTCAGCTCACCACAACCTCCACCTCCCAGGTTCAAGCGATTCTCCTGCCTCAGCCTCCTGAGTAGCTGGGATTACAGGCATGTGCCATCACGCCCAGCTAATTTTGAATTTTTAGTAGAGATGGAGTTTCTCTATGTTGGTCAGGCTGGTTGTGAACTCCCAACTTCAGGTGATCCCCCGGCCTCAGCCTCCCAAAGTGTTGGGATTATAGGCGTGAGCCACTGCGCCTGGCCGTATATTTGTTTTCTAGGCAAAAAGTGAAAAGAAACTTTGGAGTTTGGGGTGGGAGTGAGGGAGTGTGGAGAAGATCTGCTACTTTGGGACCAAGTAAGAGTATTATAGAAAAGAAATTTGTTGAGTATATGTATAACTTATATGCCTCTTTAGAAAAACCACAAATATTAATTCCCTAAAACAATGTTTACCTGCTCTCCCTTGGATGACTTCAGCTTAATTTCACACTTAAGAGCCTTAAAGATTAGGCGCTTAATTACAGCAATTACCACTGATTGCTTTGGAAATAAAAAATGACTACCTAATATAAAATCATTAATATTATACTTAGTGGAGTGGTGTTATTATTAATAATAATCTAGATACTTGGGTCCCCATCTGATGTTTTGGCATGATAAAATTAAGTACTTACTGCTTCGAAGAAACAATTTGTTGTATCATTAAGATATTATTACATTCAACAAATTTTGAATAAATGCCTACTGTATGCCAAGGTTTGAAATAGGTAGAGGAGCTACCATAATAAGACAAGTTCTCTCAGGAAGGTCACAGCCTGGTGGACAGTACAGACAAAGACATTATACCAACACAACATCATAATCACTGTGCATATGATACTATGGGATCACAGCCTATAGATTAGAGAGACATTTAGAGGGGGAGACAGCTGAGCTGAAGCTAGTTGTTTTCCCAAAAGAGAAAGATAAGGTCATTCCAGGCAAGGAAATAAGGGCAAACCATCATGAAAGAGCATAGTGTGTCTGGGGAAAAAAAAAAAAAAAACCATATAATTCTATGTGGCTAGAACATTGGGTACATGTTGGGAAGACACAGAGATGAAGTTGCAAAGCAAACCGTGTTCAACTTGTGAAGGACATTAAGTGGCATGCTAAGGAGTTGAGACTGTCATTTTGCAGTGAGAAGGGTTTTCAAGCAAAGCACTGACATAATCAGATTTGTATTTTGTAAATGGAACTCTGGCAGCCACATGGAGGAAAAACTGGCAGGGGGAGTCTGCAGTCAGAGAAACCAGTTAAGACTCTAATTCAGGAGACCAAATGAGAGATGATTATCATAAACATGTTCCTCCAAGATAATCTGACACCCATCGACCCATAAAGACAATGTAATGTGCCTTGACACTTCTGGCTTCTTCCCAATCTGCACCCACGTATATCGAGTTCCCTTTAGGTTTTTGACCTTTGATTCCAGATTCTGTCCCTTTACATCTGCTCTTTCTGGCTCCTAAGCTCAATATCTCCACCAAATTTCTTCCTCCTTCTTGCCTCACAATGGATGCACTCAGAGATCAAATCCCTTGTAAATACCTGGCATCTGACTCTCAGTCCAGACTTTACCTGAACTCAATCTGCTGAGCTGAGGGATAATAGCCCACTCACCCTGCTACTATTTTTCTGTATTGGAGGACAGAAGATTTAGACATTGACTAGCTACTGAATTTATCCAACCCATTCCTAGCTTTTTAGACTCAATGACTTCACCCACATAGCATGCCGTGGGCTGGAAAAGCTCCCATGGAAAACCACAGATGAGGTATTGATTATTATATCGGCTCTTACAGCCCTGGATTGGGTGTACAGGGCTGATGAAAGTGACTCAAGAATGAGAAAATTTCCCAAAAGAATCTAGGTAGATTCTTGTAATTAGCACTGTCACTCAGGAAAACTTTCCTGGATCTTAGGTCAAGCTTGTCCAACCCATGGCCCACAGGCTGCACGCAGCCCAGGGTGGCTTTAAATGTGACCCAACACAACTTTGTAAACTTTCTTAAAATGTTATGAGTTTTTTTGCTTTTTTTTTTTTAGCTCATCAGCTATTGTTAATATTAGTGTATTTCATGGGTGGCCCAAGACAGTTCTTCTAATATGGCCCCCTAAAGATTGAACACTCCTGTCTTAGGTTAAAGCCAGGTGAAGTTTAAAAGATGTTACAATGACACAGAAGGAGGTAACACCCTAGGTTAAGATGGATTTCTCAGAAACAAACAAATAAACAAAAAGTGCCACTGGAAGAGTCAATCCTAAATCCGGCAAAGGATACAAACCTCAGAGGAAAACATTGTGGCTTTCCTGAGGAGTCAAGAGGTAGCCAAAGCTGAAATGGGTGTTGTCAACCACGATGATCTCATCTTCTGATATAAAGAATCAACACTTTATTTGGCTGAGTCACAAGCCACAACACTGAAACTTGAATGTGAATGCAAAGACACATTTATTAGCACAAAGCCATTCTCCCTCCAGCCTAAGCTACTTTAACAGAAGGTGTGATTAGGGGTGTGGCTGAGCTCCCTTTGTCTCTAATGGCTAGATATACCTGTTTGAGTATGCTGAGGAATTTCAGGGAGATGAACTCAAACTTTTATGGTTCTGTTGGATACAGGTGCCCACTTTACCATCCCATCAGTTCCATGAAGGATAGGGACACCATGATTCTACTGATAAGAGTTATATAGAACCACAGTAATAAAGGAAAGCTAATGTGATTTTATTGGCAGGGCCCTTTGGTCTGATTTAATGTACTATTATTGTTACTTTTAAAATTGAAACTACAGCAGAAATTGATGTGTTATTTACTTGTACTTCCCTGTTCCATAAGTGCTAGAAGGAATTATCCTATATGGGAAGAGCAACAAGTTGAAAAATGCTAGTGTAAACCACCCATCTTTCTGGCCCATTCTAAGCAGGGCCTCCAAACCATAATGACCTCTATAAGCTACACGTCTCTGTAACTGATGATTTTGCCTATTGGAGTCTCTGGCAAAGGGAACCTTTACTGAAATCTTTCATCTGGAAGCACATCTGTGGTTTGCTCTCATCACTTTACTGACATGGCTACTGGCTACATCCCTTTTGGAAGTACCAATTAGCTTTCTACTGGGCTTGCCCTTCTCTTGGTGGCTATCAGTGGTTTCTCTCCTCCACTGACATCCTCACAGTTTCTGGTGTTATTGCACCAGTCCCATCAGCCAACTCAGGTCATACCATTGGGCCATTGAAATTAGTCTATGGTGTGTCTTCAGTTTTTTAGTCCATCTGGAGTCTGAAAATGCATGACTTTTATTACAAAAGTCACTCAACAATGGGCTGGTTGTCAACATATTTGATGGACTTTTCACTCTCCTCATCATCCACAGGCATCCTGTATCGAGGCATGCTGGAATATCCTTCTCAAAAAACAATGCAAAAGGATTTTTGACTCTACCACTCTTTCCTCCCACTGGTTCACCCACTTTTGCAAGACAATTTGTTCACTGTAGGTGGCTGTCCCCAGAAAGGAATCATCTTCTCTCAGCCTCTCCCTGAGTAATAACTAAAATGAAAGGGGTATGGGTATTATCCAGATCTGTTTTAAAAATTTGTGGTTCTATCCTGATCATTGCTGGGCACAATGCTTCTTTCTTTCTGTTAATGGCAGCCTCAGGGAAGTCTGGTTGGCACACTCTCAAGATAGCCTCCAGACAAAAAAGGGCCTAGAGAATAAAAACTTATTTCTGGTACCACTATCTGGCTCTCTTGTGGGGTTGACATCCCCCACAAGCTAATGGTCACTTGGTTGAGTGCATTGCTTGCTGAGTGGCCCACTCAGGCCAAGTGCAGGACAAAGTGTCTCTGTAAGTGTTATAAGAATGCTTTCTACGTTATGGATGTATTGGAACCTTCTGGACAAAAGGTCTAAGAGTGAGTAGGAAATGATTTAAAACAAAGTGAAGTTACTGTTACAGGAATGGAACATACAAATTTTGTGGCAGTGGAGGTAAAGCCACAACCCTGGCCTCTGGGGAAGGAAAACTTAAACCTCAGTAGGTACAGAGGGAAAAAGGACATTAATGAGCTATGTCTTTCGAAATCACCCTGGTGCCGGGTGTGGTGGCTCAACCCTGTAATCCTAGCACTTTGGGAGGCCGAGGCTGGCAGATTGCTAGAGCTCATGAGTTAGGGACCAGCCTGAACAATATGGTGAAACCCCGCCTCTACAAACAAACAAACAAACAAACAACAACAACAACACATTAGCTGGGCATGGAGGCATGGGCCTGTAGTCCCAGCTACTTGTGGGACCGATGAGGTGGGAGAGTTGCTTGAATCTGCGAGGTGGAGGTTGCAGTGAGCGAACATAGCATCACTGCACTCTTGCCTGGGTGACAGAGTGGGACCCTGTCTCAAAAAGCAAACAAACAAAAGACCATCGTGGAGGCTTCCTCAGGAAGGAAAATGCCCTAATGTGACTCTCCCTATAACCATTGCAAGCACTTTAACTTCTGTGTCTGCCATTCTCCACCAGATGGTTATGACCTCAATACAGTTACTATTTCCCTTAATTTTACTGAGAAATCTCGAACAACAGGGGAAGGTCCCAGCTGCTACATTTCCCAGGCAAAATGCCTGATAGCATCTCTGAATCTCTTTACCACTCCTATTCCCATAGCCAATATGCAGTCATTCCATGGTAGGACAAATGCCACCCAGGTGGTACCTTGGACAAATAGGGGGCAAGTTGGACTCTCTCAGGAAGTTCCTCCAAAATCAAGGATTAGACTCAATCACTCTAAATACGAGTAGAGCCCTAAGCTGGCTTGGAGGCCAGGAAGCACTGTTCACCTGTCCCTGACTAATGTAGTTCCCACCAGGCAGGCTCCAATGATTACAAATAACAATTACTTCCCCAGGACTGTACTTCTTGTGCAGAAGTCAGAAATGGACTTGTTTCCCTCTTTAAAACACTGTTTTACACCTTAAAGGTATTCATAAAAGACCTGAAAGTGTTTAAAGAAAAACCACCTATACATCATGTAGCCCTCAGATGACTGTGAAAAAATCTCTCCAAAATGAGGTTACTTTTAGTTACTCAAAGAAAATCCTCAGAGGGATAACTGACTTGTTATTTATGTGCACCCTCAGACAGTTTATCCTACAATGGGAATTATTCCATGAGAAAAGCCAGTACAAAATGTTTTTCTGACTTTACCTAAACTGATCAATGATACCACTTTAGCACCAAAAGGCATTTAGGTCAGTCTCAATTCACTTTCCAGGGTTGTTATGGATGACAGAATAATTCTAGACTTTTCTCCTTGCAGACCAAGGTAAAATCTGTTCATCATTAATAAATCCTACTGTATCTGGATTAATGCCTCAGGCCAAGCAATTTAGGGAGAAAACCACTTGACTTTCTACAGTAGATACTGATGGTTTATGGGATTTGTAGAGTTAGTTGGGTCTGATACCCTGGGGACATGATTGAGGTCAGTACTGCAGGATGGCCTCATCCTATTGTTTGAAATTCTGATGGTGGTAGCCTTAATTAAATGCTACCTGAGATTACTGGAACAGATTTGGTCCTGGCCTCTGTCAGTAAGATTGATCAGAGTGACTGATGGAGTGGCATACTCATGGGAAATTCACTAGAAGCCAAGGCAATATAGAAATATGGGGTGGGTATTAGTGGTAGACAATACTCCATAGATCCCTTTTGTTTCTGCATGTCTTTGAACAGAGGCACTGACGTCCTTTGTTTCAGACTATAGTTTTGAGATATTTGTATATGTTTGTGCAGCAAACAATCTTGGAAGATAGAGATGGTGTCTCCCTATAAGGCAAAGGGTAGGCAGTTTTACTCACTGTTATAAAAGATTCAAATTCCCTAAGCTAAGGCTCCTCTCCTGTAATGCCAGCCTACTGAATGCAGATGTCACTTGACTTTCTTTGTGTTGCCCTGTGGGAATTGGAGTTTAGAAAACTAGAGCAAATGCCAGGAGATTCTAGCTACTGCCATTGCCATGAGTAATTAAGTATTTGATCCTAACTCAGGAGTCTCAGGTCTTCTGTCAGCATCCACGAAGCAAACTTGTAAAATTACAAGTAAGATAAAATTTCAGACACTTCACAGTTCTTAACAGCTACCCTGTGGCAACTGGGGAGATTCATTATCAAATACTGTGGCTCTCTTTAGTTCTGCCACTCATCTCTCTAATGCTTCCAAAAGTAGAACCATACATTTTGTAGTTGAAGAACCAAGATATGAAATAGTTATTTTCAAACTAATAATATTTTAAGTGCCAGAAAGGATCAACATCAGGCCATAGACCAATTAAGAAAATGGCAAATGCAGTCATATTTGGAAACACATCCAAACAAACTATTTTACACTATCACAACATATTCCAGCTATTGCAGCCATCCCTTAGTCTTTGGGTACTTTTAAAATTTATGCAGATAATTAGCATAATGAACTTGAAAAGATGTAGGGTGAAATATCATGAAACTTGAGTTGAAAAGCCAGTTTTGCCAATTACTGGCTGTGGAGCCTTGGACAGATTACCTCCCACTGCTTTGCATCTCAGATTATTCATCTTTAAGATGTATATTGGAGTAGGAAAAATGAATTCATTTTGGTAGATAATTTTAAGTTTTTTTCCCCCTAGTTCTTATTTTCAATGAATAGTAGGAAGAATTTATAGCCAAGTGGGGAATTATGAAGTTTCTTTTCCTCCCTATGTTTGCTTTAGCAGGAGGTTCAGACCAGGAATAAAGATTTCTACAACCGTCTACTTGTCTTTGCACATGTAAGCAAGATCTGTTTTAACCTTCTTTGAATTAGGGTTCACATTCCAAGGAGGCACATCCTATGAAATGAAATGTAAGAGAGGAACATTCCTTGCACAGAAGGTCTTTTTATTTGCTGCTCTCACCACACACATCCAGCTTTCCTGTGGCCAGCATATTACACAAACAGGAAAGTTAGTTGATTTCCTATTCAATACATGACACAACTTTGCCAAGGTCATGCTGCCCTTGCCAGGGCTAGCCACAGAAGGAACACACCCATTCACTTGGACTATCATAGGATTTTCTTCTGGGCACAGTGTAGTAGCTATAAAATAATGAAATTATTAGTCTAATTTGTTCATTCATTTGTCTATTTTAGTAAAGTTTTTAGGACCTACCACAGCCAGCAAATAGGAATACTAATAGTGTTAATCAGATCTTATACCAGCCCACAAGGATCTCATAATTGCCTGAAGGAGGCATATCTACCAACAGATAATTATAATACAGTCAGATACAGGCTAAAATTGTAAAGGCAGGGGCATGAACAGCTCTTCTATAAAAGTCTTAAAAGGCTTCTCAGAGGGGGAAATCGTTGAGCTAAGATTTAGAGGGTTCATAGATAAAACTAAGTAGACAAAGAATGAGGATATTCAAGCAAAAGAAAGAGCATATAAAAGCAAGGGAGGTGAACCAAAACAGAAGATCAGATACTTCAATAAGGCTGGAACATAGGTTACTTGTAACCTTAAAAGAAGTAAAGATAGGCAGATAGGAACATTCTGGGACAAGTGGTTTGGGGGTTTAAAACTTGAGGCTTTTGAACCTATTTATATGCTGAGTGGAAGAAGACAGGAGAGGCTGAAGATGGGGGGAAAAAGGTCACTGCTGTATAAAGTTCATAGGGAAATTAGGACGAAATGATTTCTTGACCAGAAGGTGAGTAGAAAAGGTTAGTCTGAGACTGAAAATGGGTCCCTTCTTCATCTTAGAAAGATATACAAAAAGAAAATGGATGCAGATGTAAGAAACTTTAAAAGAGAAGTAAGAAAAGCCAAGAATTCAGGTTTCCTGGCACTAGGAGGTGAATGAGAGATAAGGTTCCTGCAATCTGGGTGGTTAGCAATTCATATGCTTAACTCACTCAGTCCTTCCTCCCTTCATTCATTAATGCATTCATTCAAAAATATTTACTGAGCACAAGAATGTGATGATGAACTATACACTGATTCTCCTTTCAAAGAGTTTGCAGTCTAGTTCAGGTAAAAGAGCATAAACCTTGGTAGGCAATAGGTACTTAATATATGTCTATAGAAAGAATGAGTAAATTAAACACTGCCCCTCGAAAAAGGCAAAGATGAAGTATAATTAGAATACAAAGGGAAAGGCATGCTTTTTAGAACTGTGTGGGTTCTGAAGAATGAGTAGATCTGAATATACAGAGAGGGGTGTGGGTGGGGAAGGTCAGTCTGTACAAAAGCAATACATCAGCAAAATTCTGGAGGTGGGGAGGGATAGGACATAAGACAGGGAAGAGCAAATTTCTTCTGAGGAATATGCAACAAAATAAAATTGGCAACATTAACAAAAGTCTTTCTTTCAATTTTCTTTGGCTCTCTACATCAATATTAGTGGTATTTATTGCTTTGGGTTGGAGACAAAATACTTCAAAGAGAAGCCAGCATTAAAGTAGACATGTGACAAATAGGATGAAGACAGTGCCTTGAACCTACCAGAGCCCCAGAGAAGGGACAGAGAGCATTCTAAATTTTCTTATAGCCCAGGGAGAGCTGGCAGTGGTTGTGAATGAACTGTTAGATATGGAAATTCCTATAGGCCGAGACAAGGAGGATTCAGGGTAGTCTGCAAAGACCTGGTAACCGAGGAGCAGAGAGAATATGTACATTTTTTGTGTATATAACTTCAAAAGCGTGTTCCGTGTTTTAATTTGTGAAATCTGGCAATCCATACATGAATACGACACTTCTTTCTGGGTGCTAGGACAACACAAAACACTCTTTCCACCCTAACCTTGAAGTCTGTATCATCTTGGGGAAAATGGGAAAAGAACTGAGAGAAAGAAAGAAGACTTGAACTCACTTGAATTTAATTCCAATTAAGCCTAAGAAAATCCAGAAGGTACTACGTTTATTTTGATTGGCAAGATTTAGTTTTCTGACATCAGTGGAAATTCACTTATAGAAAAATAAAATTTCTTTTTTTGGCTTCTAAGCTTATGACTGAAATTTAGATACTATTACACATGAATACATTCTGACTCTAAACAGAAGATCCTAGTTTCTAAATACATTTCCTACAACCAAGAACCAGAGCTTCTTAGAGAAATTGTTGATTCAAGATCCAGGTAGGGAAGATTCGAAGTAAGTCTGAGATGTATTGCTGTTCCAGAAAGCAAGAAAGTTTTCCAGGACTGATGAGGATTTTTTGGATTGTTTGGTTTTTGTTTTTTGTTTTTGAGATGGAGTCTCGCTCTGTTGTCCAGGCTGGAGTGCAGTGGCGCGATCTCAGCTCACTGCAAGCTCTGCCTCCAGGGTTCACGCCATTCTCCTGCCTGAGCCTCCCAAGTAGCTGGGACTACAGGCGCCCACCACCACGCCCGGCTAATTTTTTTTTTTGTCTTTTTTTTTTTTTCTTAGTAGAGACCGGGTTTCATTGTGTTAGCCAGGATGGTCTCAATCTCCTGACCTCGTGATCTGCCCACCTTGGCCTCCCAAAGTGCTGGGATTACAGGCTTGAGCCACCGTGCCCGGCCAACTGATGAGGTTTTTGAAAAGGACACTGAAACCTTACTGAAGGGGCTCCAACTATCCAAGTTGTAAAAATTCAAGCATCAAAAAGAATAATGGTTGAAACTGATTGAAAGATACTGTATATATGAAAAAAATCCATGAGCTGATAATGATATTCAAAAAGAGAAAACAAGAAAAAAGTACTTTGTCATCATTCATGGTAGCTATTAAGTCACTTCCTTACTTTGAAAAGTGGTAATTAAAAGAGATAAGACTTTATCTTACCTTTCTAATAAATATTCATAGCAACCAAATAGCCTGAGTTAAACAGGAAAGTCACATGTTATAGAGGAATAATAATTATGTGCAAAGAATGACAAGATTGGACATTAGCTATTTTTCAATGCTTGATGAAAAGATTGATTCAGGAAAGAATTATAAATTGCTACTGAAATCATTAGGTGAATTGTTCAGGAAAAATCAAACATTCATATGGTGGCAAAGTAGCATAGTCAGATTACCTTCTGGTCACAAAGAAGAAAAATATAATTTTATCATAGAGGAATCAGAGGGTCGTCACCTCATTCCAGTGGCCAAACCGTAAATAACTGATAGTGTCAATATAATACTTTCTATTGTTATATGAAGTATATAACACCATCTACAATGCAATTTTGCTAACTCATCTAATTAAACCTTTAGAGTCTAATTTCTAGATTACAGAAAATACAGGAGTTAGACTAGCACTACCCAAAAGAAATATGTGCCCTATATATATTTTAAATTTTTCTAGTAGCAACATTTAAAAAGTAAAATGAAATAAAATTAATATCAATAATTAAGACATTTAACCCAATATATCTAAAAGACTATTATTTCAATATGCGATATAAACTCTATTAATGAGATACTTTATGTTTGGACAAACGGAGGCAGGATGGCGCATTTCCGGGTTCTTCATCAGCAACTTTACCCGCGCGCGCGAAAATGCAGCCAGTGCCCGGGAAGGTGCAGATCAACCGGGCATGCGCCAGATGATGTCAATCCGAAGAGACCAAGATTTACCTGGTCGCACCTGCGGAACGCCCCCCGACACGCCCGTGCCCCGCCTATTGCCCTCCCACTCCTAGAAAAGCTGCTCGCGGCCTGAGTCCTCACTCCTGTCGGGATGTCGGGACAGCAGGAACTCCGTCCGAGAGCCCCACCGGGGGACTGTGCCGGCCTTCTTTGCCAGAGGCTGACAGACCTCTTCCCCACACCTTAGGTGACCAAAATAAACTTGCAGTTTTGCTCCTACACTTGCCTACCCGCTGGTTCTTTTGTGCCCGCTCGGCTGGTCTTAGAAAAACAAATCAGTTGGTGCCGAAACCCGGGAGGAGACCCCCCTCCTCAGGGCCCCCAGGGTCCTGGGAGCCTCCTCCTCCTCGTTCCACGCCGCCGACGGACCAGGACCTGAGACCCACTTCCCTCACTCTCACGGCCTCTCTGGGGTAAGTCTGTCTCTGCTGGTTCCAAAGGACGCTTTGAAGCCAGGCAGAGATCCACTTCCATTTCCATTGTGTCCATTGTGTAAGTAAAGAGGAAACAAACGGGAAACCCCCCAGTCCAAATTTCCAAAGAGCACCCCCTTAGGGTG